>NW_022605062.1:0-22500 GCF_008692095.1 Etheostoma spectabile | reverse complement strand
TAGTGAGGAGATGTTTTTTACAGTGTGTTCTGGGGACAGGCAGCTAGCAGATAGTTAGGAGATGTTTTTTACAGTGTGTTCAGGGGACAGGCAGCTAGCAGATAGCGAGGAGATGTTTTTTACAGTGTGTTCAGGGGACAGGCAGCTATCAGATAGCGAGGAGATGTTTTTTACAGTGTGTTCTGGGGGCAGGCAGCTATCAGATAGCGAAGAGATGTTTTTTACAGTGTGTTCTGGGGGCAGGCAGCTAGCAGATAGTGAGGAGATGTTTTTTATAGAGTGTTCATGGGACAGGCAGCTAGCAGATAGTGAGGACATGTTTTTTATAGTGGGACAGGCAGCTAGTCAAAGCTAGGCAAGCTGTCAAAGTGACATTTGAAAAAACTCTGAGGGTAGTATGCTCTCAAACTGCTATTTGATCTTATAGACAAACAACATTGTTTGATTGATCGCACAACTGTGAGCCTGTTGGAGGGAAAAGGCATTAGCATAAATCTTACTATATCTGTTCTAAAAAAATCCACCTCAGTTGTCATTTCTCTAAACAGAGAGACAGCCTCTACTGTCAGATCAAAGTTAGAGCAAAACTGAAGTTTAAGCTTAAAGCGAATGAGAAAATTGGATTTAGAGAAAGATTAAAAAGACAATCTTACTTAGGCCACTCTAGAACCCTTCAACATTCTTTAATGGTAAACCACAATTTAATCCAGATTAGGCATTAATCCTTGCTATTGCAACCATTCCTCAGTGTGTCTAATGACAACAATCTGAAGTGAAAGCCAAAGGTCATTCTAATTTGGTCTATCTGACACATTTATCCACTTTATAGCCACTCACCTTTTTAAAGTCTTTTTAGCTTTTGCTAGGAACTAAGTAAATGTTAAGATGCGAGGAGCTACTTTGAAGTGAATTCATTTCTTTTGCTCTCTCACTGTGAGTTTTAATAGATTTCCGCAGTCCTGGGGTATATCTGTTATACACACACACACACACACACACACACACACAACACACACACACAACACACACACACACACACACACACAACACACAGTGGTGAAAGAAGATTACATGCCCTCGATTTACAGTGATAAAGTGATATTTTATTGATCCCTGTGGAGAAATGTTCCTTATGTTCCCCCACTGAGAGGTTAGGGAGCACAGTAGTATAGCCCTGGAGCTGATGGGGTATCTGTTGCGGCTTAAGGGTTCTTAGGCAGGGTGGATGGCTGCCAAAATGGGGGCCTGAACCCAGATCCTCTGGTCAGGTTCATCCTCGCCGCTGTCTAAATGTATGTCTACACTTTAACTGCTTTAAAGCAAAAAGCAATGCAACGTGTTATTTCTCCCTCGTGCAGCCTTTTTGTAAATGAAGACAAGAGAAAAAGAAGACATTAGGCATGCATCAATTCAACCTTGCGCTCTAAATACATAAAGAAGGATGTAATAACACTTGAAGTGCTTACTCAGTGAGGGCAAATGAGGAATGTACAAGGAGTATTCTGGTCTGTATTCTCCTCACCCCTGTTGTATGATACTGTACTCATCAACATGGACACTTTGAACCCAGGACTATTGACCAGCTTGTCTTGCGTCTGTATTTGAATGGCAGCAAACACCCACACACGTTTTCCTTCTCCTCCTCACAGATGTTGATGACTGCCAGTCCGAGCCATGTGAAAACGGGGGCACCTGCATCGACAAGATTGATTCGTTCCTCTGCCTTTGCTTGCCCAGCTATGGAGGCGACACGTGTGAGAAAGGTGAGCGTGTAAACACTGCATCGACAAATCCAGGACATCGCTGTGTGTGCAACCACAGCGGTGAACTTGTAAGATTCCCGGTCACATGATACTTGCAGTGAAAGGTTTGTTGATCTGTGTGCAGCGTCTGTTATGTCACAACACGGTATCACAATCTCAGCAGCTATCAGACACAGTGAATCTGTGTGTGTCCCAGGGCTGAAGGGTGACAGATACTGACTCCTGCAGACACAAAAATATACACAGTTTCCCAAGCATCAAATAGTATTTGCTATTGTTTTCATTCAATCTTCTACGTTCTTGAATTTATTGGAAGGATGGGAAGGATTGACATGTAGCATCTCAATTTTCGAGGGGTTCCTGTAAACAGAAATACATAGTTATAAAACACATCCACACAAAACAGCGTTACATAACAAAACATCCATTACAAATACCAGATGACAGCTTGCTCACCCTATATCACACACACACCCAGCTATTATACACACACAAAAAATAGATACAATAATACCCCAGATATTAAATCATTTCCATTACAAAAGAAGTGATGAACAATTGATGCAGGTTGTCTTCAGCACACAAAAAGTAATTCAAAAAGTTAAGTACACACAAATTAAAAGCATAGACATTTTTTTTTAAGATGAGACAATAAAGATTTCCTGAAACAGTGGTGATAGATCTCAGAGACACAGGAAGATTATTCCAATCGGAATTGGATATATTTGAATAATCAGCGTCCATCTTCTTTGAGAATTCGGGGAAAAAAAAGGAAAAGTGATATTGCTTATGTGCGAGTGGATCTGAAGATCTTATCCACATTGAACCAAAAACTGTTACAAGTAGGAAGGACAATTGAAATAAATACATTTCAAGATGACCTGAGCCCAGTAAAGTATCACAAGTCAAAGCTATAGTGCTGTTGTCCTTCTAAGGAATGACACACCCCCTCCTCAACACAGTTGCTAGTAGCCAAGGAGGACACAGAGGATTAAAAGAATATGATGGACTCTTCAGAAGAGGTAATTACAACACTAGTTCCTGAACATACGGAGAAATACAGGGAGAGTTTAGTGGAGCTAATTAGCTTTGTATCAACTCATTTTGCAATGGCTTGAATTTAACGTTAATGTTCATTAATATCAAAAAGTTACGCACTAACATCTGACAATGGTGAGTTGTGTATGGACCCCTCAAAATGAATCTACAGAAAGAATAGGAAAACAACATTAAAGGGTCTAAAATTAGTCTGATATACTTTATGCACACATTCCCCTCCATCCCCTTGTCTAGAATAGAATCAATAAGAAAATAAAATGTGTCAAATCAAGAAAAAGCCAAAGAAACATTCCGAAAGTGTATCAGTCAGCTTTAAAAGTGCTGGTTAAGGGATTTTTGGACAGAGCCAGGCCAGCTGTTTCTCCCTGGTGTCCAGTCTTTATGCTAAGCTAAAGTAAAGCGAATAATTAAGTAAATATATATATAACCAAGGATGGGGAGGTAGAGAAACAAGCCAGTGAAAACAATCAGGCGGATGGCTTTGTGGCTAAATATTAACCATGCAGGCAACTAGCAATGGACTGGCTGGGTGTAAAATAATTAGATGCAGTCAATCTGATATCAAAGTAGGCAAATCCAGATTAGTGTGATGTCATCAAAGAAGCTTACGGCAGCAATCAACCCACCAAGACGGGGCCGGCAGCCCGTAATACAAAAAATAAGAAGACAACGTAGTCTCATGAGATAAGACTCACAAGTGTGTCTGTGTGGCAGGAGGCACAGAGACACTTGTGAGTCTGTGCCCCCCCCCCCCATACCACACTCATGCCATGTGTCTGTGGGCAGGCACAGACACACTCCCCCCCCATACAACACACTCATGCCAACGTGCACCCACGCGCTGATTCATCACCTCACTGGTTTTAAGCAGCTCCAGATCCGTCCACCGTGTGTGTGTGTGTGTGTGTGTGTGGACCATGTTTAGCTACATTTGTGGGGACCAAAAACTGTGAATACAGTATACTTATGGGGACCTGACAGCTTTGTGGGGACAAAATGCTGGTCCCCATAACGTTAAAGGGCTTTTTGAGGAATAAGACTTGGTTTTAGGAGTAGGGTTAGAGTTAGGTTATGGTTAGGGTTAGGGTGAGGGTTAAGGTTAGGCATTTAGGTTTGATGGTTAAGGTTAGGGTAAGGGGCGAGGGAAGGCATTATGTCAATGACTGGCCCCCACAAAGATAGCCAGACACGACTGCGTGTGCGCGCGTGTGTGTGTGTGTGTGTGTGTGTGTGTGTGCGTGCCATGCACTAGTAGTAATGAGAACAAATGAATATCTAACCTTTGCAGTTATAAATGAATCCACGGTCTGTGGTGTTATTAATGAATACTAATAGTGCAGGGAGAGGGCCACATGTGCTGTGAATTGAAAACGAGCCTGTATAATTACAGTTCATGTATTTAGCCTCTCAAGATGCCACAGTCATATATTTTTGTCTTTATTTGCCAAATGGGTTACACGCTCGGTAAAAAAAAGCTTCATCTATCCTCCCAACTCACCAGACCATTTTATCTTACTTTGTGTTCCCGCACTTACAGTAACGATGCTTTCAGGTGCCCTTCAAAAAAAACATTTTAGTGTCTCTCACCTCCCTTCTCTGTTCTCTTCATCTTCACAGACGTAGAAGGTTGCGAGCACGGTTGGAGGAAGTTCCACGGCCATGCTACAGGTAAAAAATATGATGAAAAACATGTCTGTGCTGTTAAAGTAAAATAAATTTACTCACAACCACAGGTGTCTTATCTGTCTGCATTTGTCTTTTATACCTTGGAGTTATCTTCCCGCAGCACCGTTTAAACTTGTCTTGTCGCGGGATGTATAAAATACGTATTTTCATTTCCACTTTTACTTCGTTGTCCCACAGGTACTTCACCCACAGACACACCTGGGAGGACGCGGAGAAAGACTGCAGAGAGCACAGTGCCCACCTCAGTAGCGTCATCTCGGCTACAGAGCAGGAGTTATCAATGGGTGTGTGTGTTTCTGTCATATACAAACCTACACATAACCCACTTCAAATAACCAACACAAGACACAAATTCATTGACTTTCTCTGAATGCACTGAAATGTTTGCCTCTTCACAAGCAAGAGATATAATATCAAAGTATAGCATACGCATCGCATAGCAAAGACAAGGTGTTGTGTTAACTAAGTCTTGCGGATTTGTTAATTCACTGGATGATGCATGGAAGACAAAGCAAGACGAGGAGGAAGGAAGCCACATATCAAATAATGCACAATGAAAATAGACAATGCAAGAGTGAGAAGAACCGGTTTAAATAGATTTGAGATATGTATCAGTGAGCGTTCAAGTGCGTGTGGATAGCAGAGTTTTTACCAAAAGAACATGTTATGCTGTTGTTTTTCACAGGTCTGGGTCATGACAACGCCTGGATCGGTCTGAATGACCGCACGGTGGAGGAAGACTTTCAGTGGACTGATAGCAACGATCTGGTCAGTGATCAGTTTTAAACTGAGCCACTATGTGAGAATCTCAAACTCCAGCTTTAAGGCCCTAAAATGTGTTTGTATTGAACTCAATTTATTATCGATTTAAGGTTTTACACTCAAAAAAGCAGCCTTCCATTGTCAACAGACAGATCTGTTATTTAAATGTTCAATCCTAAAATGGGCAGAAGTTCTATAAACCAGTTAGAAGAGTGCAGACCCAAATAAAAAAAAAACTCTTATTCATTAAGGACTCATTCGTTTCGTTTCGTTTTATTTCACACGTCATCGCTGTACATTCAAACACAATTCCATGAGGCACAACAATCATATACAGGACGCATGAAATGGGAACCCCAAATAAGCTACTAAAAGCTTTTCGGAGGGGGCCCGAAAACAAACACACAACAACCAACACACCTCCAAAACTCAATTACCATGGACAAACAAAACAAACACAACCCAAACAACAAATAAACAAACAATCCCAGCACCAATGTAGCATTTACAAAATTATCAACAATATGAAGAAAGCAATTTTTCCTTGACACGTTTCTTAAAGATGGAGACAGAATGCAACAATTTTTAAGTTTTCCTCAAGCTCGCTCCAAATCTGCGGTCCCCTACAAACTATACTCAGGGTCGTACGTTTTAACCGACGTTTTTTGACCAGTAATTCGGTATTTTCCCCTTGTATCATAAGTATACAGGGGACGACTGATTGGGACAAGCTCACATAACCGGCCGTTTAACCTGTGAACAACCTGGAACATCATACGGGCATTATGATATACGTTATGTCCAGTGAGCCTCAGTAATCCAAGACGATGAAATAGAGGTCGAGCGGGGGTGTTAGGCTCAGACCACGTTAATGCCCGTATAACTTTTTTCTGTAAACTCTGTAGTTTTCCCAAATTGCTCATTTAAAGAAATCATCTTCAAATCTTTTCATCGTTTCTGTCCCCATTTATGTGCAAAATCTCATGTGTTATCTTGCAAATGGCATTCATCTGAAAGGTTTCATCTTTGCTGTTAGCGAGCGAGAAGACTTACAGTCACAGGTGCTGGCAACTGAAAGCGACTGCCGCTGGATTCTGTTGTTTCGCTGTTGTGCAGGTGTATGAGAACTGGAGGAGAGCCAGCCGGATAACTTCTTGCGGGAGGGGAGGACTGCGTGGTCACAATGCCCACGAGGACGGCAAGTGGAACGACGTGCCCTGCAACTACAACCTGCCCTACATCTGCAAGAAAGGCACAGGTACTCTGATGCTGCTGGACCCACTGTAACCAAGCAGCACAGCAAATGTGCACAAAATCAAATCAAAGCTAAATCAATTCATCAAGAGAGATTTTTGCTGTCTTCTAGCAATCGGTTGGTTGTGTGTATTGCTGGCCAGCTGGCCACCTGTTAGTCATCATTGATCATCATCACTTCTTGTGCTCTTTGTGCACGTTTCGCAATTAAAGGTCACTGGGCAGACGCTCCAAAAAAAAAACTAAAGTGAAAGTTGCGATTCAGTCCCAAACTGATATTGATTTTAAGAGAGCAATATCAATCTCAATCTTCTTTTTATTACTGTTTCTCTCTCTCTCTCTCTCTCTCTCTCTCTCTCTCTCTCTCTCTCTCTCTCTCTCTCTCTCTCTCCTCTGGGTTCACTTATGCTTGTCCAAACAGCAAAACCGTTAGTCGCCGTAATTGCCTTGCCTTGACTCAACGGAACTGAATGGGAATGCAACGAATGAGCTTGTAGGATGCAAAGAAAAAGCTAAAGACTGGACAGACACGGGAGGAGCAGGGGATGGTCAGGAGGAGTTAGAAAAGGAAGGAGGAGGACATGGAGAAGAGGATTAAGTAGTTTAGGGGGGTTTGTTTGTCGAGCTGTGGTCTCATGGCTCTGTGGTTTGGCTGTACTCCCTGCCTACTCCAGACAATATGCCTATTGACACTCACTTTTGCTGTACTAAGAGTATTTATACTAACCAATGCTTAATAAGTGGACGTTTCCACCATTGTATTGGGTATTTCATCATGGAGAGTCATGCAATTTTGGACTTTTGGCAACATATACGTCTCTGGATTAATGTGAAATAGACACTGGATACATACCAACCTTATCTGATGTGTCCTGTATGATTGATATTGTTTTTGCCAGTGTTGTGTGGGACCCCCCCCCGCAGTGGAGAACGCCCATTTGATAGGTCGGCGGAGATCCCACTACGACATCCATGCAGTGGTACGCTACCAGTGCTCCGAGGGCTTCTTCCAGCGTCACATCCCCACCGCTCGTTGCCGGGCCGACGGGAGCTGGGAAAGACCCAGGATCATCTGCACAAAGTGTGAGTGTCTATCTTAAACCTTTATCATGTGTCATGGATGTTAAGGCTCTCTTATACCAACTGGTTAGAGGTAAAGATTATCAGTATTTCAATCCATTTCATTTTTTTTAAGATGTTTTTTTAGGCATTCAGGCCTTTACTTTGACAGGACAGATGAGAGAGGGGTGAATGACATGCAGCAAAGGGCCGCAGGTCGGAGTCGAACCCACGTCCGCTGAATCGAGGACTAACCATCTATATATGTGCGCCTGCTCTAACAAATGAACCACAATTGTAATCAATTTCTGAGTTAACAGAATGAATATGTTAAGGAAGTGTAAAGGAGGGTGGCTGTTGCTCAGTGGGAGAGCGCTTGTCTGCCAATTGGAAGGTTGGTGGTTCAATCCCTGGCTCTGCAGTCACATGTCAAAGTGTCCTTGGGCAAGACCTTGAACCCCGAGTTGCCCCCGATACTGCGCCATGTGAGTGTGTATCTGATGAGCAGGTGGCACCTTGTACGGCAGCCTCGGCCACAGTGTGTGAATGGTGAATGGTTGTTAAGACTAGAAAAGCACTGTCTAAATGCAGCCCATTTACATTAACCCTCATGGTGTCCTTGGGTCAAATTGGCTTTCAGTTTATTTATTTATTTTGTCAGAAAAATGGGCCGTCGAAATAAGCGCAGAAAATGTTAAAAATACAACAACAAAAAAGCCCACAAAAAAACGCACAACATTGAAAAAGTGACCAAAACGTTTTAGTTTTCATGGTTGACGGGTGACGTACTATTTTGTGTGAAAATCCACTATGGAAAAAAACATAAGTGTCATTTCCAGAATAATTTTCTGAATTGAGTCAGGAATACATGTTTATCACAGAAAATAAGGTAAGGACGTTGATTTTCAGGTAGAAAAAATGTACCATTTTTCTTCTTGTAAAAATTTGAAATGGGTCAATTTGACCCGAATACCATACAAGGGTTAAAGAAAGAAATAACCTGATGACAGCTGTGTATCTACTACGGTACACGTTCAACTGAAACCCATTAGTGTCCCTCCACTTTTAGCCCGACGGTCCCACCGGTACCGACGGCACCATCGCAATCAGCACAACGAACGCCGCGGCCACAGGAGACACGGCGGAGAGGGACACAAGGCCAGAGAGGACGCACACAGCTACTACTGAACCAAATAATCTAACATCTGCAAAGCCTAGGTGCTAACCATGGCCCATGAAGAAAGACAGTAGTCCAGATCACTCCCACTACTTTTTCCTGCTTCTAACCATGCTCCGTTTGGCTTTATTCCTCCTGATTATTACGATTTTCTTACTCAAACATACAATTTATCTCCATCACCACCTATCTCTGAGTTTGGGTGTTTTGATGCTTCTTTTTGTTTTCCCCCTGCTTCCTTTAAAGGTCCATGCGAACACTAACTCTTAACACTAACTCTTGATCCCAACCTAACATATCATTCTCAGTAAATCTGTAAAGTCTGTTTTGTTCTACTGACATGCGTTTTTTCTAATATTTTCTACGTTTTTGTGCCATGTTACTATTTATTATGAATTGTTTGCTAGTGAATATGCTTTCTTTTTTTACTTATACTTCACAAAGCCGGGGTAACATCAGTTCCCCTTCGAGGGGAACTCGAACTGCGTCGGTTACGACACTATGGGAACGCCTTAGTGTTGTAACCGACGCAGTGTCTCGTTCCCCTATCTCGGGGAACAAGGGTTACATACGTAACCCGAGACGTTCCCCTTGAGGGGACTTGAACTGCGTCGGTTACGACACTATGGCGTTCCCATAGTGTCGTAACCAACGCAGTGTCTCGTTTCCGTATCTCGGGGAACAAGGGTTACATACGTAACCCGAGACGTTCCCCTTTGAGGGGACTTGAACTGCGTCGGTTACGACACTAAGGCGTTCCCATAGTGTCGTAACCGACGCAGTGTCTCGTTCCCCTATCTCGGGGAACCAGGGTAACATACGTAACCCGAGACGTTCCCCTTTGAGGGGAACTCGAACTGCGTCGGTTACGACACTAAGGCGTTCCCATAGTGTCGTAACCGACGCAGTGTCTCGTTCCCCTACCTCGGGGAACAAGGGTTACATACGTAACCGGAGACGTTCCCCTTTGAGGGGAACAAGAAACTTCGTCGGTTACGACACTAAGGCATTCCCATAGTGTCGTAACCGACGCAGTGTCTCGTTCCCGTATCTCGGGGAACAAGGGTTACATACGTAACCCGAGACGTTCCCCTTTGAGGGGAACAAGACACTGCGTCGGTTACGACACTAAGGCGTTCCCATAGTGTCGTAACCGACGCAGTGTCTCGTTCCCCTATCTCGGGGAACCAGGGTGACATACGTAACCCGAGACGTTCCCCTTTGAGGGGAACTCGAACTGCGTCGGTTACGACACTAAGGCGTTCCCATAGTGTCGTAACCGACGCAGTGTCTCGTTCCCCTATCTCGGGGAACAAGGGTTACATACGTAACCCGAGACGTTTTCTATACCAGTATATAAGTCCAACAATGAACAATAAACTAATCATTTGATTGCCTCTAATCTATGTATTGTATTTGTGGTGTTTATTATTGGCTGATCCCTGATCAACAGCTGGACCTTGTCTAATGAAATAGCCCCCCCCCCCCTTGTCATAAGCACTAATGAATTTGTCCCACTGAAATAGATAGTGTGGATGGGATTATACTTTCTTGAGATAACCACTTGATTGTATCTGTTGCTAAATACTTTGAAACTTTGCACGGCTGTATTTACATGATGGGTAGAATGTTACTTTTTTTTTTTTGTCTTTGGTCCCTTTGATATTTGACCGGTCATCCACTTTTTTGGTGTTCTTATGACTTTATGTCCTGCTGTTGTGTTCCATTCTTAATAAATCGAAAAAATGAACAACATTTCTGATTGTTTTTTTTTTATATTCAAGCTAAAGGTTCTGGGGTCGGATGGTTAATAGACTGACGTTAGCTTAACTACTAAAGATTATCTTACTGAAAAAAACGTATAACATCTGTTTGTCACAGATATTAATTTCTAAAATTTAAATGGGAACATTTCATTTGATTTTTGTCTAAGGAAACGGAGCGATGCTAACGTCGAGGTTCACCCACGTAAATACGCCAGCCCTGCAGTTCTCTATTCATGGTCCCCAGAAGATGAACCCTAATGACTTTGATGATCATCTGACTTTCCTTTAGTGCTACTTAATAAAAGGCTGTTGGATGGATTTTCCCTGATTCACGTTCCCCACAGTATAAATTATAACTTTGGTGGTTCCTTAACTTTTTTCCTACTGCCACATATTGAGTCATACTTATGCATAGGCAGTTAAAGAAATGGACCAATAGGTCCTGTTGTTCCGGACGGAGACCAGTGAAGGATATTAGATGTGACGTGAGCAACGTGTCCGACAGTTGTAAGTCTTCTGGTAGCTGTGCAAGAAAAATCTCAATCATTCCCAATCAGCAAAGACGAAGAGCGTAGGTATATGTTAGGAGATGACATAGACACAGGCTAATTACTGATAACTAACATGGTAGTTAGCCTCACTTAAAGCCACTAGCATGACTGTATACTGGAGTTGTGTTTTCCAGTAGTGTGTACAGATCCTATAATCCATTACTTTCAGACAGGAAAGTGCTGTTGTGTTTAGAGATAGTTTCTTTCGTGTCACCTTGGTACCCCAGCAGATGGAACTCGATCAAACCCTTTTATTTTGGCTTTATCGTTCTGAGCTTTGCCGCTCACTTTATTGCACTACACAGCGAGCAATAGTTTTATCCTGTTGAGTTCACAAGGCAATTTTCTCGTCTCTGTTGTGCCTGTGAGCAGAATATTTTAAGAGAGACGGATGGCCCACCAGGTGAGTGGAAACAAAAAGACCGTTCGCCCAAAAAAGAAAAACAGAAACCCTGCTGTGAAAATAACCATTCAACTTTCTTCTGGTGTATTACAGTTTGATTTTAATCAGATACTGAAGTTAACCACAGACATCCATCTATGGTTCTTCACTTCTATCTAAACTGGATATAATTACGTCCATAGCAAGGATTTTTAAGCAGCAGTGTGTAGAATTTAGGGGGATATATTGGCAGAAATGTAATACATTATTCCAATTTTTTTCTTTGTTTCCATTAGTGTATAACCTCCTGAAACTAAGAACTATGTTTCATTATCTTCAAATCTACATAGGGAGAGGGTCCTCTTCTATGGAGCCTGCCATGTTTCTACAGTAGCCCAGAATGGACAAACCAAACACCAGCTCTACAGAGGGCCTTTTGCATTTCTACGTTACCTGAATGCTAAGTGTATGTTTTCCTGCACACTTGGAAAGGATGCAGTAACCCAGCTAAAAAAGTTTGGTTCCCAGAATGTTCTGGGAACGTTTCTTTTTGGTTGCGGGAACGTTCCCTGAAGGTTAGGTTTGGTTGTATTTTGGTTGTGTGTTGGTTAATTGAAAAGTTTTCTTAATGTTCTTGGAACGTTTGTTTTTTGGGTACATTGAACGTTCCCCTAACGTTCCCCTAACGTTATCTTAACATTGCAACCTTTCGCGAACGTTCCCCTAACGTTATCCTAACGTTGTAATCTTTAGCAAACGTTCCCCTAACGTTCCCGTAACGTTATCCTAATGTTGCAACCTTTAGCGAACGTTCCCCTAACGTTATCCTAACGTTGCAACTTTTAGCAAACATTCCCTAACGTTATCCTAACGTTGCAACCTTTAGCAAATGTTCCCCTAACGTTATCCTAACGTTGCAACCTTTAGGGAACGTTCCCCTAACGTTATCTTAACGTTGCAACTTTTAGCAAACGTTCCCTAACGTTATCCTAACGTTGCAACCTTTAGCGAACGTTTCCCTAACGTTATCCTAACGTTGCAACTTTTAGCAAACGTTCCCTAACGTTATCCTAACGTTGCAACCTTTAGCGAACGTTCCCCTAACGTTATCCTAACGTTGCAACCTTTAGGGAACGTTACCCGAACATTCTTTTTTACAATCCTCTAACCTTTAACAACTTTAACAACCATGATACCAATCGTACTATTACATTAAACTTAGTAGGAATGAATGAAGAATTAATGAAGAGCAAAGTTGATAGTATTTAAAACTTGATCATACAATATAAAAAAATTACAAAACATACAATAATCAGAATCAGTTTATTGGCAATATAGACACAATTTTGGAGGAGGGTTATTTAGTTAATGCAATCTGGAAACCCATCGCTATGTGCCACTTAATCCTACACACTTGTCTTAAAGTCCAGGGAGCCCTTTTGGCCCTGTATGGGAAATGGGAAAAACTCCCTAAAATCTTAAAAATCCTAAATCCTAAAAAATATTTTGATGTATAATCAAGCAATTATTGTATATTTGTATTCATTTAAAACCACTTGCATGTGGCCCAAAATGATTTTTCCTTTACTTTTCTTTCCTCTACCATGACAACATTCAATTGGGAAAATGTATTAAATTGTTGATGCAAATGACCAAAATCAAATTTCAGGTCACTGCATCTAAAAACATTGATATCCTCCATTTTAAAACAATAACTTTTAAATACAAAGGGTGAACTTCAGCCCACAACTGATGAGAAAAGAGCAACCATGTTGATCCACCATGAGAGAATTAAATATAACATATACAACAATGTATCATGTTTGCTGTCGCGGCTCCACTTAATTCAGGGTTCAGGTCTTGTCAGTTTGGAAACTGCAGCAAAGTTAACTCACAGGACTCAATGACATTACTAACCAGAGACAATATTGACATGTGAAGAGACAATCCTCCAGCAAACTGCTCGGTTTATTTTAGAAACTACCAGCCAATACCTGGTTCAAATAATCTGTATCCCATGAATCCAAAAACAAGCCCAATTCAGAGCTCCATTTGTTTTTATTGTACAAAATAAAGTTGTTGGAACATAAAAACATGGATAACCGCTCTAAGATGAAGTCAGAACTATGGTAAAAATTGATGACTCAATTAGTTGCTGGACATAATTATTTTTGATTATCATTTAAGTCACTTATCAAGCAAATACACAAAATATTCTCTGGTTTCAGCTTTTTTTCAGACATTGTAAACTGAACGTCTTTGGGGTTTTGAGCTGGAAATCAGACAAAACAATGTCACCATGAGCTTTTGGAAATTATGATGCCTTATTTTCTCGACCAAATGATTAAATAATTAAGAATGTAATTGTTGGTTGCTGCCCCGGTGACAGAATGAATGTCATCAAATATTTGACACAATATAGGGCCCCATCGAATTCTCCATTTGAATAGCATCTGCTGTTATCTAACTTATCCTCAACTTTTAGTTTAGTTGCATTTCAAGCATTCAGTGAGTCGTTTGCTTTATTCACTGTTTTTAAACAATTGAAACTGAATTTTAGGTCAGGAGAAACAACTTCCAGCTGGTGGGTGGATTTCTGCATACAAAAAGATGCATAATGCTGACTGTTACTCTCCAGTAGTGCGTTGCCAAACTATAATCCAGGTTAATAGTCTTAGTTAGGGAAGCTACCAACTGGTTATCTACATGAGTCACCTGAAAGCTGATCACAGTCCTCAACTCAATCAACAGCCTTCTTATCAGGGTCCAATAGTTCATGCAGGGAGTGCTGCTGCTGTGCGAGGGGACTGATTTCTGACTGATTTTTAAGATTTCACCGGAGTTTTAAGTTGATAAAGTGTGTTTAATTCAGTTCGTGCGCCAAAGAAAGTCCTCAGAAAACGTTAGACTCAGCACAGCGTGAAGTATTCCTCAACAGTCCGTGGCTGGTGTGCGGTCTAGTCTAGTTTTTCTTCTTTTCGTTGATGGTCTGTCCCTCGGGAACAGGTTTCAGGAAATAAGTGGGGTTGTTGTGGCAGCGCAGGGCCAGCAGAGCCGGCACAGCAGCCAGCAGCACATTGAGGGTGATAACAGGCCACCATTTGTCTGCTGGGACCCGGTACGTGAAGGGAGTGCGGGAGTGCAGAGATGCTCCGATATGGCACCACTGGGTCTGAGAGATAATCAGGAGGAAGTCATCTTTACACTTTTTTAAGGAATATTAATTAAAGCAACATTAATAACCACAGTTACCTGAGCCATGGCCCCGGCTAAGAAGATGGTCCAGTCCAACATCCAGCTGCATCCAGGTGTTTTCAGACCATAGATGAAGACAGTCAGCAGGGGAAGAGCATAGAAAAGATACACCAGCATCTGCAGGAACAAAAAGATCACTTATCATTTTAAAAAAGAATGTACAAAACATTTGAATATATCTGGTGTATTTTTCTCCGGACTGACCATGACTCTTGGAAAGCCAAGGGGTCTTTAAGGTAGGGCTCGTACTGGTAGACGTAGGTGAAGCAGGCGTCGAGAGGACAGTCCAGCACCACCTGGAGCAGAGCACGATGACACACTTATGGTACCATACTACACATGTGACCTCGTGTCTCAGTAAATTCACCAGTAATGCTGGACAGATTAGTAGTTTTACTCACAAAGCCTCTGAAAACAGAGAAGGCCATCGCTCCAAGTAACAGAAGAGACAGAAGCAGGTCAACAGGTCGAGACAGCAATCCTTTCTTCTGCTCTGCTATAATCTAGTCGACACAGGAAGAAATCTCAGTACCGAACATTCCATATCTGCAATTTCAGTACTTGAACGGGTCAATAAAGCCTGACCAATAGGCAGATTTGCATAGGCATTGTACGTATTTATCATAACAACTTCTCGTGAAATTCTGTTATCTTGCATTCACGGGTTGTCAGATTATTGTCAGAGTGAGGAAAGAAAAAAAATGTTGTTTTGCCTTTAAAAACTTTCCTCCTCTGACAATAGCTCAAATTAGACAATCTAAAAAGAAAAAATAGGTTGGACACCACTTCTCTAGACATGTAGAATATTGTAAATGTCTCATCTGCAGATATTTACCTTGTCTGCTGTCACGACTGGCATCTCTCTGGGTCGGCTAAATAGCAGCGAGGCCGCCCAGAAAGGCACCAAGAAGAAGGGGACATTCCTCCAAAAGGCTGGTTGAATGTTAGACCCGTATTTACCTGCACAGACGAGACATCAGTAACATAAACAGATGCAAGGTGATAGGTGATGAATCAATAGGCATCCATCCATCCATCCATCTTCATCCGCTTATCCGGTATTGGGTCGCGGGGGCAGCAGGAACCCCAAACTTCCCTTTCCCGAGCCACATCAACCAGCTCCAACTGGGGGATCCCGAGGCGTTCCCAGGCCAGGTTGGAGATATAATCTCTCCACCTAGTCCTGGGTCTTCCCCGAGGCCTCCTCCCAGCTGGACGTGCCTGGACCACCTCCCTAGGGAGGCGCCCAGGAGGCATCCTTACCAGAGGCCCAAACCACCTCAACTGGCTCCTTTCAACGCGAAGGAGCAGCAGCTCTACTCCGAGCTCCTCTCGGATGACTGAGCTTCTCACCCTATCTCTAAAGGAGACCCCAGCCCCCCTCCTGAGGAAACCCATTTCGGCCGCTTGTACCCTGGATCTCGTTCTTTCGGTCATGACCCAACCTTCATGACCATAGGTGAGGGTAGGAACAAAAATTGCCCGGTAGATCGAAAGCTTTGCCTTCTGGCTCAGCTCTCTTTTCGTCACAACGGTGCGATAAACGGAATGTAATACCGCACCCGCTGCTCCGATTCTCCCAATCTCACGCTCCATGGTCCCCTCACTCGCAAACAAGACCCCAAGGTACTTAGGCTGAATCCCATTCCTTCCCCTTACCCCTTCCCCTTACCCCTTCCCCTACCTTTTGCGCGTTCACGCGGCACCTAGTGCCGGTCCAATACGTATTACGAGCTAGGGGTAGGGCATAGATCAAGCGGCTATAACCCTACGGATCTATCTGACGTGGACCTCACTAGAAAACACAGGCAGTGTGGGCTGCTGCATCAACCAGAGAGACAATGAATGTAAGTACTTTCAGCTTAAATATTGATTAAAAAGTTACGACAGTCTGGTTTTGTGGTCTATGCAGTCCTGTACATGTGTACCCATGTTCCTAACTGAAACTTTTTAAAAATCGCTAGCTGCAATGCTAACGCTAATCGCTAACGCTAATCGCTAACGCTAACGTTGAACAGTCCCACATTTCTGCCTGAATGGACTGTATAGATCGCATAGATTGTATAGATAGATATATAAACGTCTATGATACATCGCTACGTGCTTAACATATACCGCCCTGTCTCACACAGGAGGACACAGGAGGACACAGCAGCTGATCCAGGTTGGGGCTGCAAACGAGCAGACGTTTCCTAATTCATATGTTCATGTTGTACCCATTCATTATTGCATTGGTAGCCTACTATTATTGTAATATTTAATTAATTCCTGTTCATTGTTCATGCACTTGTTATATTGTTGTTGGTTTTGATACGGACACTGATGATATGTGAGGGGGGTTACTGGCCAAAAGGCTCCAGACTGGTCTGGAATATCAGAGCAGCTGTAGCTACAACAGTGTAGTGTGTGTGTAGTTTGTTTGTGGTCTTGTGTGTATTTTTTTAGTTTTACACATATGAGTGCCTTTTATGTGTGCGACATGTTAGTTATGGTTCTAATAGTGACAATGGTTCTGTAACATTATTTTATGTAACGTTTTTGCCTGTTATGTCAATTTATCACCAATAAAGAAGATTTTTGTCAACAAATGTTTGTGAACATCAAGACATTCAAAACGGTGATAACTGAAACAGATATACACACACATGTATACAGGGTGTATATGTATGTATATGTACACATGCATGTGTATACACATTTGTATTGCAAACAGACCTAAGTACTACACAGATAAGTACTGCACTACCAAAGTGAACCTAAAATAACTATAAAATATATACACTGTTGTCCAAACCCACACAATCAACAGACCTAGACGGCATCTTGGAGGTTGTGATCAATACTGTATGGTGATGTCACCAAGTGGTGTCCCAATTCATAGGGGTATGTTTTCACCCCTTACCCCTACCCCTTGGTTTCAAGGGCCAAGGGGTAGGGGTAAGGGCCAAGGGGTAGGGGTAAGGGGAAGGAATGGGATTCAGCCTTAAACTCCTTCACTTGAGGTAAGGACTCACTCCCTACCTGGAGAAAGCACTCCATCGGTTTCCTGCTGAGAACCATGGAATGGAATAGGCAGCACTTACCAATAACCACTCCCGGGATGTGTACAATGTGATGGCCGATGGAGGAGCCGGCCCACAGCAGCCCCAGGCTACGATAGGACTTCCTGCGTGGACAGGAAATCCATCATTAGAGGACTCACTGAACACATAGCGGACGGGTTTCTGATGGTGATGTCACAGCTTACCCTCTGAACATGCGGTGGATGATGGTGAGGAAGAGGAGCAAGTGAACGACACCTTCCCAGTAAGACGTCATCACGGCATAGGCGGTTCTTAGATGAGGCTCACCCTGAACAAACGGCATGAGCGACTTTGACTTTTGACACATCCCAGTGGCTAGAACACGTTTACACACCCAGGCTAAAGTTGATTAAAAAGAGGAATAAAAAAACATCTTTTGGAAATTGATGTTGATGCCTTAACTGAAAAAAATTAGGAAAATCCAATCTTTTAAGGACACCAACTTTCTTTGTGAATGAATAATGTATTGTACATAAATAAATGTTCTTCCTTAAAATAGAGGGGCATAAGTACACCCCCCCCCCCCCCTGTGTTAAAATACAGGGAGCATAAGGATACACACCCCTATGTTAAAATACAGGGAGCATAAGTATACACCCCCCTATGTTAAAATACTGGGGGCATAATAAGCACCCCCCTATGTTAAAATACAGGGGGCATAAGTATACACCCCCCTATGTTAAAACACAGGGGGCATAATATACACACCCCTATGTTAAAATACTGGGGGCATAAGTATACACACCCCTATGTTAAAATACAGGGGGCATAAGTATACACCCCCCTATGTTAAAATACAGGGGGCATAAATATACACCCCCCTATGTTAAAATACAGGGGGCATAAGTATACACCCCCCTATGTTAAAATACAGGGAGAATAAGTATACACCCCCGTATGTTAAAATGCAGGGGCATAAGTATACACCGCCCATGTTAAATTCCCATGGAGACAGGCAGATTTTTATTTTTAAAGGCCAGTTATTTAATGGGTCCAGGATACTATGCATGCCGATAAAGTTCCCTTGGCCTTTGGAATTAAAATAGCCCCCCACACACACACACACCACACACACACACACACATCATCAGATATCCATCACCGTACATAAAGCTAGGCATGTGGAACTTTCCATAAGATCACCTCTCAGTGAAAATCAAACCAGATTTAGGCTAACTGAAATAAACCATGCCAATCTCTAGGTATGGTGAAGGGTATACAGTATGATGATGAAATATAAAGCATCATTGGGACAGAGAGAGTGAAGGTTTACCATCTTTAGGTAGAAGGCCATGAAGCCAGAGATGAACCCATCCTGCTCTAAAGCATTGGTCAGGAACACCATGCAGGTGAAGGAAAACCCTGCAAACACTGGACACACACATAGACGCACAATGAAGAAAAATTCACAACAACAAAAGTAAAGTGTGTGTTTGTCTGTTTGTTGTACCGTAGAATAAGGGGTCCACTTTCTTCAGGTTTCGCACAGTGAGGAGAAGGAGAAGAAGAACAAGTCCCAGGACGACCATTCCCATTCCCAGGATAGGAAGAGGTCTGAGGAATAACGGGGAGAGTCCGAACATCAGTTTACAAACTGTGCTTTAAAATGATCTTTCATGTGAAATATAGATTGAAATTATGAGCAAATAATCAGCAGATTAGTCAAAAATGAAAGTAGGCGTTATTGCAAAATCAGAAAAAAAGAGGTTAGAAATAAAGGTTTACAGGTTATAGGCAACCCTGGAAACCATTTCACTTTCTCCATTTTTTTTTTTTTAAAAATGACTCATTGAGTCATTTGACTCACAAGGGCCCAAACGCCCCCCCACTCTCATATAGACATCAAATTCAAAGACTTTTCATTAACTTTGAGGTTTTCTTTGGTGAAATTCAAATTCTTAGTTTCGTTCACAAGTAATGTTGGTCCAGAAGAAAAGAAAATGTAGAGTTGTACAGTGTGTCTTTTTTTTAAATTACGAAGCAGGTTGAGTTGCTGTATAAGTAAAGTGCCGCTGCAGTGGCTTTACAGTCATTCCCCAGCTGCAGTGACAGCACAAAGAAGACGTGGAAGACCCAGAAACGTTGACCTATCAGAGCACAATGGGCTTTTTTGGGAGGGGCCCTCAAAGACGCAAGCTCTAAAACAGAGTGTTTTAGACAGAGGGTGAATACAGGTACTGTATATTCAGACAGACAGTACAAGAAAAACTAGGTTTTTCAAACATCGAAGCGTAACTCTCGCCAAAATAAAACCTAGGGTCTTTTTGTGAATGTACACGAGTCATCTTAAAAGTGGCGCATCCATCTGAATTATGCTTTTAAACAGAAGTTTGACTTGGGTACAGTCACAAAAATACCCTAGGTTGCATTTTGGTGAGAGATTTTAGGCTTTAAAGCATGTACACGTTTCTAGTGGAAACACAAAATACAAGTATGAACCAGACAAGAGCCTGATATGGGACCTTTAAAAGTGCAGCTCTATGGATCAATAGCATTGATCTTGGGACCAACAAGGAACACTGATGAATGTGTGTGCTATAGGCCCATTTTAAAAGCCTCACACTCAAGGCAATCCAATTCATTTACTACATTTACTTTTAAGAGTGTATTACATTTTCCTTAAATTCACAAATGTAATCCAAAGGCTTAAGTGAATCTTGTTTCTCGTGTAGGCTTAGAGACTCCCAGCAGTGATTTAAACAAGGTTACCTCGAGATAAAACCTCCCCTCTGGCTGTGGGCCGCTTAATATCCCAAATATCAGCGGCTTAAAGCAGCAGTTCCATACTGCAGCCTACAGAAGGCCAAGAAGATGCACACTTACTCCTGAAGCGCAGGGATATTGTTCATGGTGATGAAAACTCCAGGAGCCGAAAGAGAAAGGATCAACACGCTGACTTCCACCGGAGGCCTCATTGTTGAAAACCAATTGTTTGACCTCTTTATTTAGAAAAATGTCCAATTCGAAATATTATCTGCTAAACACGCTTGGTTGTGAAGCGAGGCATGTCGGAAGCCAGTGTCTTCTCCACTGCCATTGTGGGACGGAGGTAATTAAGTGTGTCAACCCATTGCCTTTTGATCTGTGATGAAACAACGCTGCTGCTCCAATGCGTCTGCTATCTAGTGGGTCTCAAAGTTCAACTCAGTGTTCACGTCTGCTGATTGGAAATTAAAGGGAGAGCCGTGCAAAGTGCAGATAATGGACTTCTGGATCGTGCGTAATGCGTAAAATACGCATTTTGCCCTCGTGAAAACAAGCACTTTGGTACTCCTGGCCGCAAATGATTACAGTTCAACTACCTGCTGTGCGAGAAAACCCCAATCTATTGTCGTCCACCATTCAGTCTAGGCTTGTACAGACTGCCATCTGGTGGAATGAGTGAACTGTCTTTCCTTGATGACTTTTTCAAACACTGATTTTTCACCTTTTTTGCGTCTAATTTCATCCAGTTTCTGCATTCTAGGTACAGGATATGAGTGTTGTGAAAAGATAAAGTGTTGTCTGTGCTCCTGTGGCCCTGGGGTCTGATTAAGGAGCCATCTGTCCTGTTTGTTGTCAGTTAAGGACTCCTCTGTGTGATGTCTCCAGTCTTGATTAGTTTCTGGATTATATCAGAGAGAACATAAAGTTCAAGAACCAAGATGTTTTTTTTTCTCTCCCCAGTCACTGGGGTTGGTTAAATCATCATTGTATCTTAGCCGTTTCTTTACATATTTAGTTATAGTGTCTCATAGCACTCATGTGCATTATATGCATGACGCAACAACAAATAGGGATGAATATTTTTAACCCTTGTGTTGTCCTCCTGGATCAAAAACTGACAAAAAAATAGAAATTTTTGTCCCTTTTTCAGACTTTTTATTAGTTTTCACTTGCACCACCTTACTAATTTTACACTATTCTTTGGAATTCATGGTGAAAAACCCTCATTTATGTAGAATTATACCTATTATTTGAGTTATTTGACTAATAGTTAAGATCAGAGGAACGTACAGATGAGTTTTGTCAGGAATGAAAGTGATCAATTGTATTTGCAAAGAGCGTGTAAGGAATCCAATCCTTTTTTTTTAGGTAATTTGGTGAAAAAGAAACCCATATTTCAGATATAGACATTTTTTAAAGGGGTCAAATTTGACCCGAAGGACAACAGGAGGGATAAAGCAGGCCTACATCCTTTTTTGTGATCAAAAGAGCCAAATTAGTCTTCCTGCGATCATATGTTTCACTCCAGAACAAAGAGAAACTACGAGAAGGAGGGAGACACAACAAAATCACAACAGCAAGAATATCTGCAGCTCACAAACAAGACACACAGACTAAAGCGGGCCTGCGTCTGATGCAACGTATCTTCTGCAACAAAGCGGCTGAAGAGGATTATAAAGGCGCTGCTGCTGCTGCTGCTGCTGCTTCCACAGAAACTTAGTGTCCAGTGAAAAGAGCCAGTCAAGAGGGGTGGGGAGTCCAGTGTAGAAGCGGACGAAGACCATACAGACAAGCTTTCACACAGCAGACACTCAGCTTTTTGAGGTGACACCGATTCTTGAAGAGTCTGATGCAATGCTGCACCCTTTAATCATCGCCATTTTTACCGTAAACACCTCTCTGACGGTGATCTACTGGGCCTGGGTCCTGAGCGATGCCTACTACAAGATGCTGTCGGAGCCAGAGGACAAACCCAAGAAGGTGGTCACCCCCGGCCT
>NW_022605061.1:0-15256 GCF_008692095.1 Etheostoma spectabile | reverse complement strand
TTGATCATACAATATAAAAAATTACAAAACATACAATAATCAGAATCAGTTTTATTGGCAATATAGACACAATTTTGGAGGAGGGTTATTTAGGAATTGCAATCTGGAAACACCATCGCTATGTGCCACTAATCCTACACACTTGTCTTAAAGTCAGGGAGCCCTTTTTGGCCCTGTATGGGAAATGGGAAAAACTCCCTAAAATCTTAAAAATCCTAAATCCTAAAAATATTTTGATGTATAATCAAGCAATTATTGTATATTTGTATCATTAAAACCACTTGCATGTGGCCCAAATGATTTCCTTTACTTTTCTTCCTCTACATGACAACATTCAATGGGAAAAGTATTAAATTGTTGATGCAAATGACCCAAATCAAATTTCAGGGTCACTGCATCTAAAAACATTGATATCCTCCATTTTACAAACAATAACTTTTAAATACAAGGGTGGAACTTCAGCCCACAACTGATGAAGAAAGAGCACCATGTTGATCCACCATGAGAGAATTAAATATAACATATACAACAATGTATCATGTTTGCTGTCGCGGCTCCACTTAAATTCAGGGTTCAGGTCTTGTCAGTTGGAAACTGCAGCAAAGTTAACTCACAGGACTCAATGACATTACTAACCAGAGACAATATGACATGTGAAGAGACAATCCTCCAGCAAACTGCTCGGTTTATTTTAGAAACTACCAGCCATACCTGGTTCAAATAATCTGTATCCCCTGAATCCAAAACAAGCCCAATTCAGAGCTCCATTTGTTTTTTATGTACAAAATAAAGTGTTGGAACATAAAAACATGGATAACCGCTCTAAGATGAAGTCAGAACTATGGTACAAATTGATGACTCAATTAGTTGCTGGACATAATTATTTTTGATTATCATTTAAGTCACTTATCAAGAAAATACCAAAATATTCTCTGGTTTCAGCTTTTTTTCAGACATTGTAAACTGAACGTCTTTGGGGTTTTGAGCTGGAAATCAGACAAAACAATGTCACCATGAGCGCTTTTGGAAATAGTGATGCCTTATTTCTCGACCCAAATGATTAAATAATTAAGAATGTAATTGTTGTTGCTGCCCGGTGACAGAATGAATGTCATCAAATAGTTGACACAATATAGGGCCCCATCGAATTCTCCTTTGAATCATCTGCTGTTATCTAACTTATCCTCAACTTTTAGTTTAGTTGCATTTCAAGCATTCAGTGAGTCGTTTGTTATTCACTGTTTTTAAACAATTGAACTGAATTTTAGGTCAGAGAGACAACCAATTCCAGCTGTGGTGTGGATTTCTGCATACAAAAAGATGCATAATGCTGACTGTTACTCTCCAGTGTAGTGCGTTGCCAACTATAAGTCCAGTGTTTAAGTCTTAGTTAGGGCAGAGTACACCAATGGTTATCTACATGAGTCACCTGAAAGTGATCACAGTCTCCTAACTCAATCAACAGCCTTCTTATCAGGGTCCAATAGTTCATGCAGGGAGTGCTGCTGTGGCGCGGGGACTGAATTCTGACTGATTTTTAAGATTTTTCAGCCGGTTTAAGTTTTAAGTGATAAAGTGTTTAATTCAGTTCGTGCGCCAAAGAAAGTCCTCAGAAAACGGTTAGATCAGCACAGCGTGAAGTATTCCTCAAACAGTCCGTGGCTGGTGGCGGTCTAGTCTAGTTTTTTTCTTTTCGTTGTGGTCTCCCTCGGGAACAGGTTTCAGGAAATAAGTGTGGGTGTTGTGGTCAGCGCGGGCCAGCCAGACCGGCACAGCAGCCAGCAGCACATTGAGGGTGATAACAGGCCACCATTTTGTCTGCTGGGACCCGGTACGTGACGGGGGGGTGCGGGAGTGCAGAGATGCTCCGATATGGCCACCACTGGTCTGAGAGATTCAGGAGGAGCTCATCTATACATTTTTTAGGAAATAATTAAGAGCAACATTAATAACCACAGTTACTGAGCCATGGCCCCGGCTAAGAAGATGGTCCAGTCCAACATCCAGCTGCATCCAGGTGTTTTCAGACCATAGATGAAGACAGTCAGCAGGGGAAGCATAGAAAAGATACACCAGCATCTGCAGGAACAAAAAGATCACTTATCATTTTAATAAAGATGTACAAAACATTTGAAATATCTGGTGTATTTTTCTCCGGACTGACCATGACTCTTGGAAAGCCAACGGGGTCTTTAAGGTAGGGCTCGTACTGGTAGACGTAGGTGAAGCAGGCGTCGAGAGGACAGTCCAGCACCACCTGGAGCAGAGCACGATGACACACTTATGGTACCCACTACTACAATGTGACCTCGTGTCTCAGTAAATTCACCAGTAATGCTGGACAGATTAGTAGTTTTACTCACAAAGCCTCTGAAAACAGAGAAGGCCATCGCGCTCCAAGTAACAGAAGAGACAGAAGCAGGTCAACAGGTCGAGACAGCAATCCTTTCTTCTGCCTGCTGCTATAATCTAGTCGACACAGGAAGAAATCTCAGTACCGAACATTTCCATATCTGCAATTTCAGTACTTGAACGGGTCAATAAAGCCTGACCAATAGGCAGATTTGCATAGGCAGTGTACGTATTTATCATAACAACTTCTCGTGAAATTCTGTTATCTTGCATTCACGGTTGTCAGATTATTGTCAGAGGGAAGAAGAAAAAATGTTGTTTTGCCTTTAAAAACTTTCCTCCTCTGACAATAGCTCAAATTAGACAATCTAAAAAGAAAAATAGGTTGGACACCACTTCTCTAGACATGTAGAATATTGTAAATGTCTCATCTGCAGATATTTACCTGTCTGCTGTCACGACTGGCATCTCTCTGGGTCGGCTAAATAGCAGCGAGGCCGCCCAGAAAGGCACCAAGAAGAAGGGACATTCCTCCAAAAGGCTGGTTGAATGTTAGACCCGTATTTACCTGCACAGACGAGACATCAGTAACATAACAGATGCAAGGTGATAGGTGATGAATCAATAGGCATCCATCCACCATCAGATCTTCATCCGCTTATCCGTATTGGGTCGCGGGGGCAGCAGGAACCCCAAACTTCCCTTTCCCGAGCCACATCAACCAGCTCCAACTGGGGATCCCGAGGCGTTCCCAGGCCAGGTTGGAGATATAATCTCTCCACCTAGTCCCTGGGTCTTCCCCGAGGCCTCCTCCCAGCTGGACGTGCCTGGACCACCTCCCTAGGGAGGACCCAGGCCAGGAGCATCCTTACCAGAGCCCAAACCACCTCAACTGGCTCCTTTCAACGCGAAGGAGCAGCAGCTCTACTCCGAGCTCCTCTGGATGACTGAGCTTCTCACCCTATTCTCTAAAGGAGACCCAGCCCCCCTCCTGAGGAAAACCCATTTCGGCCGCTTGTACCCTGGATCTCGTTCTTTCGGTCATGACCCAACCTTCATGACCATAGGTGAGGGTAGGAAACAAAATTGCCCGGTAGATCGAAAGCTTTGCCTTCTGGCTCAGCTCTCTTTTCGTCACAACGGTGCGATAAAACGGAATGTAATACGCACCCGCTGCTCCGATTCTCCCAATCTCACGCTCCATGGTCCCCTCACTCGCAAACAAGACCCCAAGGTACTTAGGCTGAATCCCATTCCTTCCCCTTACCCCTTCCCCTTACCCCTTCCCCTACCTTTTGCGCGTTCACGCGGCACCTAGTGCCGGTCCAATACGTATTACGAGCTAGGGGTAGGGCATAGATCAAGGGCTGTATACCCCTACGGATCTAGTGTGGACGCGACCTCACTAGAAAACACACAGGCAGTGTGTGGCTGCTGCATCAACCAGAGAGACACATGAATGTAAGTACTTTCAGCTTTAAATAATTGATTAAAAAGTTACGACAGTCTGGTTTTGTGGTCTATGCAGTCCTGTACATGTGTACCCATGTTCCTAACTGAAACTTTTTAAAAATCGCTAGCTTGCAATGCTAACGCTAATCGCTAACGCTAATCGCTAACGCTAACGTTGAACAGTCCCACATATTTCTGCCTTGATGGACTGTATAGATCGCATAGATTGTATAGCTATATATATATTAACGGTCTATGATACATCGCTACGTGCTAAACATATACCGCCCTGTCTCACACAGGAGACACAGGAGGACACAGCAGCTGATCCAGGTTGGGGCTGCAAACGAGCAGACGTTTCCTAATTCATATGTTCATGTTGTACCCATCATTATTGCATTGGTAGCCTACTATTATTGTAATATTTAATTAATTCCTGTTCATTTGTTCATGCACTTGTTATATTGTTGTTGGTTTTGATACGGGACACTGATGATATGTGAGTGGGGGTTAGGGCAAAAGGCTCCAGACTGGTCTGGAATATCAGAGCAGCTGTAGCTACAACAGTGTAGTGTGTGTGTAGTTTGTTTGTGGTCTTGTGTGCGTATTTTTTAGTTTTACACATATGAGTGCCTTTATTGTGTGCGACATGTGTTAGTTATGGTTCTAATAGTTGACACATGGTTCTGTAACATTATTTTATGTAACGTTTTTGCCTGTTATGTTCAATTTATCACCAATAAAGACAGATTTTTTGTCAACAAAATGTTTTGTGAACATCAATGACATTCAAAACGGGTGATAACTGAAACAGATATACAACACCATGTATACAGGGTGTATATGTATGTATATGTACACATGCATGTGATACACATTTGTATGCAACAGACCTAAGTACTACACAGATAAGTACTCTGCACTACCAAAGTGAACCTAAAATCCTCTATAAAATATATAACACTGTTGTCCAAACCACACAATCAACAGGACCTAGACGCATCTTGGAGGTTTGTGATCAATACTGTATGGTGATGTCACCAAGTGGTGTCCCAATTCATAGGGGTATGTTTCACCCCTTACCCCTCCCCTTGGTTCCAAGAGGCCAAGGGGTAGGGGTAAGGGCCAAGGGTAGGGGTAAGGGAAGGAATGGGATTCAGCCTTAAACTCCTTCATTGAGGTAAGGAACTCACTCCCTACCTGGAGAAAGCACTCCATCGGTTTCCTGCTGAGAACCATGGAATGGAATAGGCAGCACTTACCAATAACCACTCCCGGGATGTGTACAATTTGATGCCGATGGAGGAGCCGGCCCACAGCAGCCCCAGGCTACGATAGGACTTCCTGCGTGGACAGGAATCCATCATTAGAGGACTCACTGAACACATAGCGGACGGGTTTCTGATGGTGATGTCACAGCTTACCTTACCCTTGAACATGCGGTGGATGATGTGAGGAAGAGGAGCAAGTGAACGACACCCTTCCCAGTAAGACGTCATCACGGCATAGGCGGTTCTTAGATGAGGCTCACCCTGAACAAAACGGCATGAGCGACTTTGACTTTTGACACATCCCAGTGGCTAGAACACGTTTACACACCCAGGCTAAAGTTGATTAAAAAGAGGAATAAAAAAACATCTTTTGGAAATTGATGTTGATGCCTTAACTGAAAAAAAATTAGGAAAATCCAATCTTTTAAGGACACCAACTTTCTTGTGAATGAAAAATGTATTGTACATAAATAAATGTTCTTCCTTAAAATAGAGGGGCATAAGTACACACCCCCCCCCCCCTGTGTTAAAATACAGGGAGCATAAGGATACACACCCCTATGTTAAAATACAGGGAGCATAAGTATAAACCCCTATGTTAAAATACTGGGGGCATAATAAGCACCCCCCTATGTTAAAATACAGGGGGCATAAGTATACACCCCCCTATGTTAAAACACAGGGGGCATAATATACACACCCCTATGTTAAAATACTGGGGGCATAAGTATACACACCCCTATGTTAAAATACAGGGGGCATAAGTATACCCCCCCTATGTTAAAATACAGGGGCATAAATATACACCCCCTATGTTAAAATACAGGGGGCATAAGTATACACCCCCCTATGTTAAAATACAGGGAGAATAAGTATACACCCCCGATGTTTAAAATGCAGGGGCATAAGTATACACGCCCATGTTAAATTCCCATGGAGACAGGCAGATTTTTATTTTTAAAGGCCAGTTATTTAATGGGTCCAGGATACTATGCATGCCGATAAAGTTCCCTTGGCCTTGGAATTAAAATAGCCCCCACACACACCAACACACACACCACACACACACATCATCAGATATCCATCACCGTACATAAAGCTAGGCATGTGGAACTTTCCATAAGATCACCTCTCAGTGAAAATCAAACCAGATATTAGGCTAACTGAAATAAAACCATGCCAATCTCTAGGTATGGTGAAGGGTATACAGTATGATGATGAAATATAAAGCATCATTGGGACAGAGAGAGTGAAGGTTTACCATCTTTAGGTAGAAGGCCATGAAGCAGAGATGAACCCATCCTGCTCTAAAGCATGGTCAGGAACACATGCAGGTGAAGGAAAACCCTGCAAACACTGGACACACACATAGACGCACAATGAAGAAAAATTCACAACAACAAAAAGTAAAGTGTGGTTTGTCTGGTTGTACCGTAGAATAAGGGGTCCACTTTCTTCAGGTTTCGCACAGTGAGGAGAAGGAGAAGAAGAACAAGTCCCAGGACGACCATTCCCATTCCCAGGATAGGAAGAGGTCTGAGGAATAAGGGAGAGTCCGAACATCAGTTTACAAACTGTGCTTTAAAATGATCTTTCATGTGAAATATAGATTGAAATTATGAGCAAATAATCAGCAGATTAGTCAAAAATGAAAGTAGGCGTTATTGCAAAATCAGAAAAAAAGAGGTTAGAAATAAAGGTTTACAGGTTATAGGCAACCCTGGAAACCATTTCACTTTCTCCATTTTTTTTTTTTAAAATGACTCATTGAGCATTTGACTCACAAGGGCCCAAACGCCCCCCCACTCTCATATAGACATCAAATTCAAAGACTTTTCATTAACTTTGAGGTTTTCTTTGGTGAAATTCAAATTCTTAGTTTCGTTCACAAGTAATGTTGGTCCAGAAGAAAAGAAATGTAGAGTTGTACAGTGTGTTTTTTTTAAATTACGAAGCAGGTTGAGTTGCTGTATAAGTAAAGTGCCGCTGCAGTGGCTTTACAGTCATTCCCCAGCTGCAGTGACAGCACAAAGAAAGACGTGGAAGACCCAGAAACGTTGACCTATCAGAGCACAATGGGCTTTTTGGGAGGGGCCCTCAAAGACGCAAGCTCTAAAACAGAGTGTTTAGACAGAGGGTGAATACAGGTACTGTATATTCAGACAGACAGTACAAGAAAAACTAGGTTTTTCAAACATCGAAGCGTAACTCTCGCCAAAATAAAACCTAGGGTCTTTTTGTGAATGTACACGAGTCATCTTAAAAGTGGCGCATCCATCTGAATTATGCTTTTTAAACAGAAGTTTGACTTGGGTACAGTCACAAAAATACCCTAGGTTGCATTTGGTGAGAGATTTTAGGCTTTAAAGCATGTACACGTTTCTAGTGGAAACACAAAATACAAGTATGAACCAGACAAGAGCCTGATATGGACCTTTAAAAGTGCAGCTCTATGGATCAATAGCATTGATCTTGGGACCAACAAGGAACACTGATGAATGTGTGTGCTATAGGCCCATTTTAAAGCCTCACACTCAAGGCAATCCAATCATTTACTACATTTACTTTTAAGAGTGTATTACATTTTCCTTAATTCACAAATGTAATCCAAAGGCTTAAGTGAATCTTGTTTCTCGTGTAGGCTTAGAGACTCCCAGCAGTGATTTTAAACAAGGTTACCTCGAGATAAACCTCCCCTCTGGCTGTGGGCCGCTTAATATCCCAAATATCAGCGGCTTAAAGCAGCAGTTCCATACTGCAGCCTACAGAAGGCCAAGAAGATGCACACTTACTCCTGAAGCGCAGGGATATGTTCATGGTGATGAAAACTCCAGGAGCCGAAAGAGAAAGGATCAACACGCTGACTTCCACCGGAGGCCTCATGTTGAAAACCAATTGTTTGACCTCTTTATTTAGAAAGAAATGTCCAATTCGAAATATTATCTGCTAAACACGCTGGTTGTGAAGCGAGGCATGTCGGAAGCCAGTGTCTTCTCCACTGCCATTGTGGGACGGAGGTAATTAAAGTGTGTCAACCCATTGCCTTTTGATCTGTGATGAAACAACGCTGCTGCTCCAATGCGTCTGCTATCTAGTGGGTCTCAAAGTTCAACTCAGTGTTCACGTCTGCTGATTGGAAATTAAAGGGAGAGCCGTGCAAAGTGCAGATAATGGACTTCTGGATCGTGCGTAATGCGTAAAATACGCATTTTGCCCTTCGTGAAAACAAGCACTTTGGTACTCCTGGCCGCAATGATTACAGTTCAACTACCTGCTGTGCGAGAAAACCCCAATCTATTGTCGTCCACCATTCAGTCTAGGCTTGTACAGACTGCCATCTGGTGGAATGAGTGAACTGTCTTTCCTTGATGACTTTTTCAACACTGATTTTTCACCTTTTTTTGCGTCTAATTATCCAGTTTCTGCATTCTAGGTACAGGATATGAGTCTGTTGTGAAAAGATAAAGTGTTGTCTGTGCTCCTGTGGCCCCTGGGGTCTGATTAAGGAGCCATCTGTCCTGTTTGTTGTCAGATTAAGGACTCCTCTGTGTGATGTCTCCAGTCTTGATTAGTTTCTGGATTATATCAGAGAGAACATAAAGTTCAAGAACCAAGATTATGTTTTTTTTTCTCTCCCCAGTCACTGGGGTTGGTTAAATCATCATTGTATCTTAGCCGTTTCTTTACATATTTAGTTATAGTGTCTCATAGCACTCATGTGCATTATATGCATGACGCAACAACAAATTAGGGATGAATATTTTTAACCCTTGTGTTGTCCTCCTGGATCAAAAACTGACAAAAAAATAGAAATTTTTGTCCCTTTTTCAGACTTTTTATTAGTTTCACTTGCACCACCTTACTAATTTTACACTATTCTTTGGAATTCATGGTGAAAAACCCTCATTTATGTAGAATTATACCTATTATTTGAGTTATTTTGACTATAGTTAAGATCAGAGGAACGTACAGATGAGTTTTGTCAGGAATGAAAGTGATCATTGTATTTGCAAAGAGCGTTGTAAGGAATCCAATCCTTTTTTTTAGGTAATTTGGTGAAAAAGAAACCCATATTTCAGATATAGACATTTTTTAAAGGGGTCAAATTTGACCCGAAGGACAACAGGAGGGATAAGCAGGCCTACATCCTTTTTTTGTGATCAAAAGAGCCAAACATTAGTCTTTCCTGCGATCATATGTTTCACTCCAGAACAAAGAGAACTACGAGAAGGAGGGAGACACAACAAAATCACAACAGCAAGAATATCTGCAGCTCACAAACAAGACACACAGACTAAAGCGGGCCTGCGTCTGATGCAACGTTATCTTCTGCAACAAAGCGGCTGAAGAGGATTATAAAGGCGCTGCTGCTGCTGCTGCTGCTGCTTCCACAGAAACTTAGTGTCCAGTGAAAAGAGCCAGTCAAGAGGGGTGGGGAGTCCAGTGTAGAAGCGGACGAAGACCATACAGACAAGCTTTCACACAGCAGACACTCAGCTTTTTGAGGTGACACCGATTCTTGAAGAGTCTGATGCAATGCTGCACCCTTTAATCATCGCCATTTTTACCGTAAACACCTCTCTGACGGTGATCTACTGGGCCTGGGTCCTGAGCGATGCCTACTACAAGATGCTGTCGGAGCCAGAGGACAACCCAAGAAGTTGGTCCCCCCGGCCTGAGGGAGTCACAGTCAATATGGACTGACTGAATTGCTGGGTTTTTTTTTTTTCATGCTTAGGACTAGTGAGCAAGCGCTGTTCTGCTTGTAGTGCTTTCTGTGGGTCTTATTTTGTCTTTCTGTTTTACCTGGAGAGGCCGTGGAAACTGTACTTTAAATTTTCACTGAAGTAAATGGAAGTCAATGAGAAAGAAGTCCTTCTTACAGGTAAATCATCTAAATTTATCTCAAATTTTAGCTCAGGAAAATGCATTGAATTTCACGTTTTCTTATCTGCAATTGCTCTTCTAGACACATTTGTGGCTTACAGTGTGAATTAGCTGTTGGAACTGTCAACATCAGGTGGTGCTTAATGATCTCCCTGCTTACTCAGTTAAAAGGTGACATTGGCATGTGTCATGCAAATCCTGTCATGGATTACTCTAGAACATCTTGATACTGACACACACAGTCTGGTTCTCCTGACAGCCTCATCCTGGGACACACTCAGAGACCTCACAATGCTTTTTTCATTACATCATTCTTCTGCTTAGTCTCTTTCCCCCGGTTTCTTCTTTTAAGGAAGACTTGGTTTTCATTTAAGTTTTTCATCTTTTTAAACCTTTTGGCTCTCTAACACCATGACACACGCCTTCTACTGGGGTCTTCACCCAGTCTCTTGGTTCATCCTCTTTGCGAACGTTGCCATCACCATCATAGAATGGAAATTCTCATGACTCAGTTTTGCAAGTTCCCGAGCCACCACAAGAAGATGAATCTAAATCTTAAAGAAATAATCTCCAACCTGATGCTTTATAGAGAAGATGATCTGAGAGTAGAAAAGCTTTTTGTTGGATTACCTGCTCACTTAATCAACGCCGGTGGGTTGTTTTTTTGGTCAGATGTGATCGATCGCCCTTCATGGATTGCACGACTTTAACTTTCTGCCATGTGTTTGTTGTTATTTGCAGAGCCATCTGCGTATATGACACACGGCATTTTGGAGCTCCTTCCATTCACAAGTCAAAGAAAACAACCGAGGGGGGGTTGTTCAAGTCTTGATTATGAGGTATGGTGTCAAAAAACAGTTATCACATTTCACATAAATCTTCATAAGTTACACTTTTCCTCACCTTGGTGGTATTCAGTGGTCACATTTTGAAATATTGCCATCTGCTCTGTTATTAAGCAAGAAATGCAGCATGAAAATAAAGTGTCATATCAGTGAATTATGGGACATTTATAGAATATAAGAAGTGGACTTAAGATGAATTAAAAAGCGTGAGATATTCATAAAGGGATGGCAGTTTAAACCCAGGAGAAAGTGGGTTTACTGCAATATATGGTGGGATATATATTTATTATATGTATAAATATAGACTATATACATGGAGGGAATTATAGCCTCTTTTCTGGAATTACTGTCCACATCTCTGCGTTCATATCTCTAATCCTTACAGATGGAAAGCTGATATTGCTCAGTGACAGACTCAATCCTATTAACTCTGTCTGTCCTATATTCACCTCCCGTGCGTCTCACACTCCTGGCTCCCATGGAAATTTGACCCAGGGCCCCCTCTCCAAATCACCAGAAGGAAGAAAGCTGGGATTTAAGTCTAGACAAAAAATTAGGGGAGTTGGCACACTTATGGGTCACATTTTTCTTGTCTGGTGAGAGTAGATTTTCTGAACAACCACTTTGTGACAGGGAGCTGTCACTCACAAAGAAACCATGTTCTCATTTTTGAACTATCTTGAAATTCCCATCCGTCACCAACCATGCCATTCTTCCCTGCTTCAGAAAATACAAAATGTTTGACAGCTTCTTTTTACTCTCTCCCTCTGCGTCTCTAATGCACCTTTCACACACCGTTTCCCAAGTTTTACAGTGCCGTGAAGGAGCTCGGATGGGCAACAAATCCTGCAAAGAAGCAGCCCCAAAGCTTCTCCGCACTCCTTGAACAAACCATCTTATAAAGACAGCATCCCTTTGTCAAAACCAACTCTACCAAAGCAACTAAAAAACCATGAACCAACAACCAGTGGGTCCCTAAACGCATCAGGAGAAGCTCTGCTTTTGAACCTCACACAGCTGGTGTTTGAGCACCGACAGCTCCTCCAGCTGTCCAGGAGAAGGAGGAGGAGGAGGAGGCCTACTTCGTGGACTACATACCACCGGCCAGAGATGCTATAACTCTGCCGCGCAATGTGGTCTACGTCCTAGTCGGCGTTGTGTTGGTTATAGTGGCCACGTATGCCATAGTGGGACATCTGATTACAGATCTGTTGCATGACCTAGCAGGTAACCCCTGGCTGGTGTTCACCTTCTCATCTCTCTGGTGTCTTTGAGTTCCTTTTTCCTCCCTGAGCTCTTGGTTGCATCAGTGTTTTGTCTTTTCGTTCTTTCCCCTCTTGGGTGACCGTGTTGTTGTTTGATGACTCTCCTTCACATTCACTTTGAGGTTTGTGTGCACACCTTCCCAACAGTTTCCTTCTTATACCATTCACTCATCAAAACTGATTCAAATTTGAGTGAATAACTGCTGATAAAGTGACACTTTAAAGGGGCATTCTGCTGATTTTCAAGTGCAATTCCACAATGTTGGGAGGCCAAGATATCCAGACCTTTAGTCCCTAAAACCCAAGGTTCTACATTTTACATGATGCAACCTCAAAAGCATCTTTAATTTGACCTCCCCTGCTGGTAAATGCCTATTATTTCAAACTCGTGTCCATGTTTGCAATGTACCCTGATGACATCATCCGGGTTATATATATATATATATGTATAAGCCTTTATATATTTGTATTTACTCTAGAGAGCTTCCTCCAGAGCCACAGAAAATGTATATAACTTATTTTCCAGGCTCCATGACGAGCAATCTGAGTTTGTGTAATTTATGAATATGTATAAATGGCGCTGTAGTAACATTCAGTCATTTTATTTCCTTCTCACTGTGTTTGGGTCTCATCTGTTTCTTCTCACAGACTGGATGTTTGGCCTAAACCAGTGGAGGATGATTCAGAGGAAGGGAGAGCAGAGATAGAAGAAGAGCGCAACTGAGCGTGTGCAGCATGATGGAGAAAGACCACCTGGACATGGAGAAGGAAAAGGACGGGCTGCTGCCCGGTTTCTACCGGGCAGATGAGGGCAGCGGTCATCCATCCACCCCTCCTCCACTGAGAAGCGCCATCACTTCATCATGCCCCAGAGAAAAAAGGATGTCGGCTCATAGAGTGAGCTTCGCCTGGCCCATGACCCCTTATGCCACTTCCCTTTGAGTTGTCACTCCGTCACAGCATTAGTTATATCTCCTTCCAGTGAGCAATGTTGTAGTGTAGTGAAGCATGCATAAGCTAAAGCCTTTTAGTTCACATAAAAAATAAGCACTTATAGTTTGTACTCATGAGAAACACTTATTAAAAATGTATGTAAACATGGTTTATATTGTCAGTCGTTCAAAACACATTGCACTATATTGTTGTTTGCTGCCCATCCATTTCTCATGCTAAAAGTATGTAAGCTATCTTCAAAGATGTTAATGTGAATGTAAAAAATACATTTTCTTTCAATAACTGCCATTTAAAATCCAAAGATTGCGTAACTTGATCAAATATGTATGTATGCATGTATGTATGGAAGTAACTTTTATGAAAAGGTGTAGCAAATTGCATATAATGCCATTTTTGTGCAATTTCCTCACCGACCAGTCAAACAGCAACAACCCGCATTTTTTCCCCTTACATCGCATGTATTGCTGTAAAGACTAACATGTCGGTTTGATCGTTCTGGTGTTGGACTTAGCTTCTCTCCATTAAACAAGTGGATAATACAAGAGTGCTGTCTGTCTTGTCTGTGTCTTTAATCCATTTTACCTTCCTCTAATACCTGGTTATTTTAGGGCCAGTGACTTATTTGTCAATGTCAAGGATTACTGCGCATTAGTCATATTAAATACGTTTGATAATGATGTAAGCAGAAAGAAGGACTAAGATAGATACATTTATAGTAAGACACAACAATAGAGTCTACTTTAAAAGGAATTTTCTTCCTTACAAAGGTAGACAGTTGGATAGATCTGTATGATCTTCTATATATATACGGTATTCTTTCTCATAGGAAACTGTGGTCGCAGCATTTTTCCTCTGACCTTGTCTACCTGTAACTGCGGTAGCTAATCTAGTTTCCATCTGCGTAGCTCCACAAGCAGAGAAGAAGATGTGTACAGCGGGAACAGAGTGAAACCCTATTCAGGCTGAGAGATATAGTTTACAGTTATGGTACTTTTAATTTAAGTCTTACATGCTTAGTGTTGCAAGGTGTGTGAAGACACCCAGTGAATTGGATGATCGTTGCCTGCTTCCCTGCTGTAGCTAGACGTTTGTATCCACGTTTATTCAGGAAATCACTCCTCTAATAACTGATTCCTCCTGATTTTTGGGGGATTTGCATACATAGATCTGTGTGAAAACTTCGTGCCAGCTTCTTTCCATCCAGCGATGACTCTGAGACATTAAGCGGATTCTCAGGCTGACGGCAGCTTTGGGAGACTCTCCGACAACGATGGAGGTGATGACGAGGACAGTTTACGTTTTCGTTACAGGGAAGATGATGGGACGGTGTGGTTCGAGAGCTACATACCCCCCTCGGGATGCTGTCCACCTGCCTACCTACGTCATCTACCTGATCATCGCAGTCTTTGTCGTGCTTGGGGTTCTTTACGCCATCATCGGTCACCTTCATCACAGACCCCATCCCCAACCTTTGCAGGTACTTACAGTACTATAGATCAGAGATCTTAAGCAGGGGGGTCCTGGACCGATAGGGGCTCCTCTGAGTTGCTGCAAGGGTGCCATCAAATTCTTGTTGTTATTGTTTTAATTTACACAACATTGATGATAGGCTTCCTGGCCTATAAGTAGATGGCCTAAAGTAGCATCCACAGATATCAAGCTTAAGGATTCACTTTACCACATGTTAACATTAAAACATGATGCATGAATATGTGAATAGTTTAACAATTATTATTTGATTAGCTAGTATTGTATGCACCACCAAATAGTATGCGTGAAGGCTCAAGGCCAGCCCGCACGTTATGTAGGCCCACGTAATTGTAATATGCAACTCAATTTTTAAAGAATTTACATCGTGAGGGGTTTGCTGCCCTCTCTTTTTCAGCTGAGGGGTCTTTGGCCTGAAAACGTTGACGACCCCCAGAAAATACTGAAAGCGTCTAATCTGCTCTTAAATACCATCACTCACAGCTTTTCTGTCTGCATCCACTGTTTCCCTCTTCCTCCGCCTTCTGTTTTTTTCAGACTGGGGTGTTTGGGAGCAGCCTCAGGAAGTGTGTGAACTATTGTGAGTGCCAAGATAAGTTCATGGCAGACTGGTGCCCAGAAACCTCCCCTGAACTGGAGGCGTTGGCCCAGGCCGAGCAGAACAAGATGATTGACAGGGACTTGGCAACCCCAGCCATCTGGATCATCTCTGCAGAGCCTCGACTGAACAAGTCGAGACCCA
>NW_022605060.1:0-7608 GCF_008692095.1 Etheostoma spectabile | reverse complement strand
ATCTGTTGATCAAAAATGACGCCAATCCCCTCAAACAGAAAAACACCAGTGATGAGAATGTTTTCCAGGGCAGTCCTTCATATCATTGAGGCTATGCCTGTGTCTGGCTGGGTCATACAGGCTGATGTGGTACCATTTGGGAATCATAAATGTTTTTCTCCTTACTCCCTAAGAGTTCCAGTATATAAGTGTTGATGCTTTTAATGATCCATCTATAGGCTATTTTGCTCGTAATATACAAGTAAAACACACACGTCGTGCATTCAAATTATGGCGCAGTGTTTTATGGGCTTAATGTTTGATATGTTGAATATTGGTGCAGAAGTGGGTCAAGACCACACGTCATTATTTTCAGTACAGTAACAAAGTTTTTATTTATTTATATTTACTTTTCTTTTACTCCATTGTACAATATTTGAGGAGGGAAGACAACAGCTGTAAGGTAAATCTAAATCAATGTAAAAATATTTGGATATTTTCATTATTCATACTGTATGTTCTGAGCTACACAATAGAGTGAGAGGAGGACGTGGCTGGCAGTTAAACTGTAAGAGGTCAATGGCCAAAGAGCATGTGACTCCAAAAAGTGTTGGTGGGACTAAAGAGAACTCTGGAATTGTTGAAATCAACTTTTCTTTTGTTAGTTTTTTAACAGGCATCAGAAGGGATCAGAGGGTGAATAGTTTGAAGCCCAGACGACTGAGAGCCATTACTGTATAGCACAGTCCACTGCAGAAAAGCTCCCTCAGAGATTCAAATCTTGCAGATTAAATAGTCTCAGTCTCATTTTTATAAGCCTGTATGTGTGTACGTGCCCCCATTGTCTGCATGTGTGCTCAGTTGAATATGTTTAAATGCCTTTGTGGGTGGCTGCATGTGTCTGCATGTGTTTTGAGCAGCTTTAATACCGAAGCTTTTAACATCAAAGCTCCAAGAGGATTTAGGTGCCCCAAAACTTGACAATTATGTTGTAAGTGATGTCCAGCAGGGACTGTTGATGAGCTGCTCTCAAAAAAAAGTAGAATAACTACTACTACTTTTCTTTCTTGAAATAATGCTTTTTATGGACTTTATGATACACAGCTTTCAAACCTCTGAAAGTGTAGCCTGGTTCCAGACCTATGAATCACTGCCCTCATCTCTTTTTGTTGTTGATGATTTAAAAAGGTCTAGCTTTGTTCTGGTGAATAGCTGTTTGAGAAACAATTTGAGCCAATCGAAGCCTTTGTGAGTAGGACTAACTGACTGCCAAGCTCTGTCAGGAAATGTTTAACATAATTACGGTCAACAGCTTAATCACTGCTCATAATAATATTTAATGGTGCTTAAAAAAAACTATAAAATAAACACAGGTGAATCATGCCATGATCTCACTGTTTAAAAGAAAGGTGACTTTATCATTTACTGTAAGAAAACACTGGAAAACTGAACACAAGTAGCTTTACTGCCTGGCCAATGTAACGGGTGTTCACTTCTCTTCATTTATGTACAGTTACTAATGTCCCCGTAACACTTTGATTGCCGCTGATGTAGTCTCTGCGTTATGTTGTGTGATGGTTGTAGACTAACGCTGACACGTTTTCACCCCAACGGAGAAGCACAGACAGCTGATCGTTGACTGTTTATTGCTAACAAGCCTTTCGGGACCTGAGTGATACAAGCACGGTCTAAGTAAACTACCACTACTCAATAATAAAACAAAGTAATAATCAAAGGAAACTTACAATAATTATATCTCGGCCAAGCTCAACAACTATTAAAATATAACTATGAAACAACTATTAACTGACAGTTGATCAAACAGTACAGGATCAAATAGGCTACTTTTAACGTTAATTCACACTTCATACAACGATACTATTTACAAAAATGGATATTTACGCATAGATAATTACTTTGGATGTACTGTCTCATTAAAGTATACATTACAGGTTTCATCAACTTATATTACAGTACACACTCACCTGAGGATACAAGCCATGGTCTGACTTGTTTTCCCGGGATGGAAGTTTCACAGCTGGAATGTTACCTTGGTAAGCTGGTAACTTGTTAAATATGAAATATGAAATAACAGTATAAAAATACAAAATAAGACAATATTTGCACGTTGCAACTACCAAATAAGAGTGAAATTGCTACAAAATTAATTAGAACTCAAAACTGTGTTTTTAATGTAACATGCAAGAGGCATATGTTATATTACATTTGCTGGCAAGCTGTGTTAGCTAACATGTCAGAAACTAATAGAGTCCTGCTTCTTTCCAAAATGCTCTATTTTTCTCATGTTAACGAGACATATCTGAAGTTAAGTGTTCCTTGTGAGAAAACTATAGTAACATGAGAAAATATCCACTGCTCCTTTATTCAACCTCCATCTGAGACCTTTTGTGGTGGAGCACCTGTAACCTCTAAGCCACCATCCCCGAAAAGCCCAGTCCTTCTCTGATTGGCCAGTGTTTCTGAGTATGCAGACTCTCCACATGTGCCTGTGCCTGCTCTGCTTCACTCTCTCTGTACAGTCCGATTATGAAGCGGGTCTTTAAAAACCGTGAAAATCCCCAACTAAGGCTTCTAAACCAGGTACTACACAACCAGACATGTTCCAGCAGGAATGATCTGAAATCAGGGAGGAATTAACAACATTGGCAGCCAAGATTATAGTTTTCTCTGGTGTTAGCATGTAGCTATATGATAAGCCGTGGATTGGAACAGAGTATTTCAGTTTTGCAGTTATTATAATCACAGATAAAGGGACATGTTCCAGCTGGAATGTAATCCGGAATTGGGGGGAATAACATCTGTAACCAAGATTGCAGTTTCTTTCCGTTAGCATGAGCTCCATGCAGCAGGTATATGAAATGTACACCTGCAGAGTTTAACAAAAATGTAGAAACTAGAGCTTTCAGAACAGTGTGAAATCTGAGGTTTTGGCTTACAGACATACATTTTTAAATGAAGCCTTTGGCACTTTTATATGAAACATCTGACATCGTAACAATACACAGTAGATATGACAGAAAATACAGTGAAGCATAATTGGTATCCTTTAAACACCTTTCTTTAGTTCTTTAGTATCCATGCCATAACATATCATTCTAAGTTGCTAGAGTTGCGTATTATTATTATCTGTGTTTTGACAAGGGGAAAATTAAATCTTCCTACAGAGACCATTTAACTAGATGGAAATGTCAAACTGAATAATGCAGTCTGAATATAAGGTACGGAGGTAAGTGGGATTTTACCTAAAGTGAGGGATCAGGATAGCATGTACAGTACATGTACTGTATCTCCTTGTTTAAAACTGGAACAAAGGCCAGATCTCATTGTATCCACCACTGTAATGTAATAATACATATAGATGATGTTGGTGATGAGCCAGAGGTTGCAGATTTGAATGCTATATTGTATTTTTTTCTTCCTTTTCTCTAGTTCCTCCCAAGATATATGACATTTCCTCTGACATCACGGTAAATGAGGGCAGCAATGTGTCGCTCATCTGCACAGCCAGTGGGAAACCCGAGCCAAGCATTTCCTGGAGACATATAACCCCATTAGGTGAGTTCACTTCACCTCTCACACATACCTATGCTAATGAATAGGTTGTGGATAAATGGATGGATGGACGTAGATAGATGGATAATTGAGAGGAAATGAGGAAGCATGGACAGGATCAATAGGTGAGTGACTGAGGACAAGAGAGGACTGGTAGTAATGTTGCATATGATGACATGGAAGGAGGAAGGATGGAGCAGAGGTTGGATGGATTCATGACAAAGAAGGGAAGTTGAATGGCTATAATAATATATTCAAATTAACACACAGTATCATGGAGACAGTGTCTCCATGATACTGTGTGTTAATTTGAATATATTATTTAGCCATTCAACTTCCCTTCTTTGTCATGAATCCATCCAACCTCTGCTCCATCCCTTCCTCCTTCCATGTCCATCATATGCAACATTACTACCAGTCCTCTCTTGTCCTCAGTCACTCACCTATTGATCCTGTCCATGCTTCCTCATTTCCTCTCAATTCATCCATCTATCTACGTCCATCCATCCATTTATCCACCACACCTATTCATTAGCATAGGTATGTGTGAGAGGTGAAGTGAACTCACCTAATGGGGTTATATGTCTCCAGGAAATGCTTGGCTCGGGTTTCCCACTGGCTGTGCAGATGAGCGACCCATTGCTGCCCTCATTTACCGTGATGTCAGAGGAAATGTCATATATCTTGGGAGGAACTAGAGAAAGGAAGAAAAAAATACAATATAGCATTTCAAATCTGCAACCTCTGGCTCATCACCAACATCATCTATATGTATTATTACATTACAGTGGTGGATAACAATGAGATCTGGCCTTTGTTCCAGTTTTAAACAAGGAGATACAGTACATGTACTGTACATGCTATCCTTGATCCCTCACTTTAGGTAAAATCCCACTTACCTCCGTACTATTTCAGACTGCATTATTCAGTTTGACATTTCCATCTAGTTAAATGGTCTCTGTAGGAAGATTTAATTTTCCCCTTGTCAAACACAGATAATAATAATACGCAACTCTAGCAACTTATAATGCATACTGTTATGGCATGGATACTAAAGAACTAAAGAAAGGTGTTTTAAAGGATACCAATTATGCTTCACTGTATTTTCTGTCATATCTACTGTGTATTGTTTACGATGTCAGATGTTCATATTAAAAGTGGCCAAAGCTTCATTTAAAAATGTATGTCTGTAAGCCAAACCTCAGATTTCACACTGTTCTGAAAGCTCTAGTTTCTACATTTTTGTTAAACTCTGCAGTGTTTACATTTCATATACCTGCTGCATGGAGCTCCATGCTAACGGAAAGAAACCTGCAATCTTGGTTACAGATGTTATTCCCCCCAATTTCCGGATTACATTCCAGCTGGAACATGTCCCTTTATCTGTGATTTATAATAACTGCAAAACTGAAATACTCTGTTCCAATCCACGGCTTACTTCATATAGCTACATGCTAACACCAGAGAAACCTATAATCTTGGCTGCCAATGTTGTTAATTAATTCCTCCCTGATTTCAGATCACATTCCTGCTGGAACATGTCTGGTTGTGTAGATACCTGGTTTAGAAGCCTTAGTTGGGGATTTTTCACGGTTTAAGACCCGCTTCATAATGACTGTACAGAGAGAGTGAAGGCAGAGCAGGCACAGCACATGTGGAAGTCTGCATACTCAGAAACACTGGCCCATCAGAGAAGACTGGGCTTTTCGGGGATGGTGGCTTAGAGGTTACAGGTGCTCCCACCACAAAAGGGTCTCAGATGGAGGTTGAATACAGGAGCAGTGGATATTTTCTCATGTTACTATAGTTTTCTCACAAGGAACACTTAACTTCAGATATGTCTCGTTAACATGAGGAAAAATAGAGCATTTTGGAAAAGAAGCAGACTCTATTAGTTTCTGACATGTTAGCTAACACAGCTTGCCAGCAAATGTTAATATAACATATGCCTCTTGCATGTTACATTAAAAACACAGTTTGAGTTCTAATTAATTTTGTTAGCAATTTCACTCTTATTTGGTAGTTGCAACGTGCAAATATTTGTCTTATTTTTTGTATTTTTATACTGTTATTTCATATTTCATATTTAACAAGTTACCAGCTTACCAAGGTAACTTTCAGCTGTGAAACTTCCATCCCCGGGAAAACCAGTCAGACCATGGCTTGTATCCCTCAGGTGAGTGTGTACTGTAATATAAGTTGATGAAACCTGTAATGTATACTTTAATGAGACAGTACATCCAAAGTAATTATCTATGCGTAAATATCCATTTTTGTAAATAGTATCGTTGTATGAAGTTGAATTAACGTTAAAGTAGCCTATTTGATCCTGTACTGTTGATCACTGTCAGTTAATAGTTGTTTCATAGTTATATTTTAATAGTTGTTGAGCTTGGCCAAGATATAATTATTGTAAGTTTCCTTTGATTATTACTTTGTTTTATTATTGAGTAGTGGTAGTTTACTTAGACCGTGCTTGTATCACTCAGGTCCCGAAAGGCTTGTTAGCAATAAACAGTCAACGATCAGCTGTCTGTGCTTCTTCCGTTGGGGTGAAACTGTCAGCCGTTAGTCTACAACCATCACACAACATAACGCAGAGACTACATCAGCGGCAATCAAAGTGTTAACGGGGACATTAGTAACTGTACATAAATGAAGAGAAGTGAACACCCGTTACATTGGCCAGGCAGTAAGCTACTTGTGTTCAGTTTCCAGTGTTTTCTTACAGTAAATGATAAAGTCACCTTTCTTTTAAACAGTGAGATCATGGGCATGATTCACCTGTGTTTATTTATATAGTTTTTTAAAGGCACATTTAAATATATTATGAGCAGTGATTAAGCTGTTGACCGTAATTATGTTAAACATTTCCTGACAGAGCTTGGCAGTCAGTTAGTCCTACTCACAAAGGCTTCGATTGGCTCAAATTGTTTCTCAAACAGCTATTCACCAGAACAAAGCTAGACCTTTTAAATCACTCAACAACAAAAAAGAGATGAGGGCAGTGATTCATAGGTCTGGAACCAGGCTACCACTTTCAGAGGTTTGAAAGCTGTGTATCATAAGTCCATAAAAAGCATTATTTCAAGAAAGAAAGTAGTAGTAGTTATTCTACTTTTTTATTGAGAGCACTCATCAACAGTCCCTGCTGGACATCACTTACAACCATAATTGTCAAGTTTCTGGGCACCTAAATCCTCTTGGAGCTTTGATGTTAAAAGCTTCGGTATTAAAGCTGCTCAAACACATGCAGACACATGCAGCCACCCACAAAGGCATTTAAACATATTCAACTGAGCACACATGCAGACAAGTGGGCGCACGTACACACATACAGCTTATAAAATGAGACTGAGACTATTTTAATCTGCAAGATTTGAATCTCTGAGGGAGCTTTTCTGCAGTGGACTGTGCTATACAGTATGGCTTTCTCAGTCGTCTGGCTTCAACTATTCAACCCGCTGACTCCTGATCCTGATGCCTGTTAAAAAACTAACAAAAGAAAAGTTGATTCAACAATTTCCAGAGTTCCTCTTTAGTCCCACCAACACTTTTTGGAGTCACATGCTCTCTTTGGCCATTGACCTCTCTACAGTTTAACTGCAGCCACCGTCCTCTTCACTCTTTGTGTAGCTCAGAACATACAGTATGAATAATGAAAATATCCACAATATGTTTTACATTGATTTAGATTTACCTTACAGCTGTTGTCTTCCCTCCTCAAATATGTACAATGGAGTAAAAGAAAAGTAAAATATAAATAAATAAAACTTGTTACTGTACTGAAAATAATGACGTGTGGTCTTGACCCACTTCTGCACCAATATTCAACATATCAACATTAAGCCCATAAACACTGCGCCATAATTTGAATGCACCGACCGTGTGTGTTTTACTTGTATATTACGAGCAAATAGCCTAGTCGCATGCATCATTAAAAGCATCAACACTTATATACTGGAACCTCTTAGGGAGTAAGGAGAAAACATTTATGATTCCCAAATGTTACCACATCAGCCTGTATTGACCCAGCCAGACCAGGCATAGCCCTCA
>NW_022605059.1:0-7582 GCF_008692095.1 Etheostoma spectabile | reverse complement strand
TTCCAGGGCAGTCCTCATATCATTGAGGGCTATGCTGTGTCTGGCTGGGTCATACAGGCTGATGTGGTACCATTTGGGAATCATAAATGTTTTTCTCCTTACTACCTAAGAGGTTCCAGTATATAAGTGTTGATGCTTTAATGATGCATGCGACTAGGCTATTTGCTCGTAATATACAAGTAAAAAACACACGGTCGGTGCATTCAATTATGGCGCAGTGTTTATGGGCTTAATGTTGATATGTTGAATATTGGTGCAGAAGTGGGTCAAGACACACGTCATTATTTCAGTACAGTAACAAAGTTTTATTTATTTATATTTTACTTTTCTTTTACTCCATTGTACATATTTGAGGAGGGAAGACAACAGCTGTAAGGTAAATCTAAATCAATGTAAAACATATTGTGGATATTTTCATTATTCATACTGTATGTTCTGAGCTACACAATAGAGTGAAGAGGACGGTGGCTGCAGTTAAACTGTAGAGAGGTCAATGGCCAAAGAGAGCATGTGACTCCAAAAAGTGTTGGTGGGACTAAAGAGGAACTCTGGAAATTGTTGAATCAACTTTTCTTTGTTAGTTTTTTAACAGGCATCAGAAGGGATCAGAGGGTGAATAGTTTGAAGCCCCAGACGACTGAGAAGCCATTACTGTATAGCACAGTCCACTGCAGAAAAGCTCCCTCAGAGATTCAAATCTTGCAGATTAAAATAGTCTCAGTCTCATTTTATAAGCCTGTATGTGTGTACGTGCGCCCACTTGTCTGCATGTGTGCTCAGTTGAATATGTTTAAATGCCTTTGTGGGTGGCTGCATGTGTATGCATGTGTTTTGAGCAGCTTTAATACCGAAGCTTTTAACATCAAAGCTCCAAGAGGATTTAGGTGCCCAGAAACTGACAATTATGGTTGTAAGTGATGTCCAGCAGGGACTGTTGATGAGCTGCTCTCAATAAAAAAGTAGAATAACTACTACTACTTTCTTTCTTGAAATAATGCTTTTTATGGACTTTATGATACACAGCTTTCAAACCTCTGAAAGTGTAGCCTGGTTCCAGACCTATGAATCACTGCCCTCATCTCTTTTTTGTTGTTGAGTGATTTAAAAAGGTCTAGCTTTGTTCTGGTGAATAGCTGTTTGAGAAACAATTTGAGCCAATCGAAGCCTTTGTGAGTAGGACTAACTGACTGCCAAGCTCTGTCAGGAAATGTTAACATAATTACGGTCAACAGCTTAATCACTGCTATAATATATTTAAATGTGCCTTAAAAAAACTATAAAATAAACACAGGTGAATCATGCCCATGATCTCACTGTTTAAAAGAAAGGTGACTTTATCATTTACTGTAAGAAAACACTGGAAACTGAACACAAGTAGCTTTACTGCCTGGCCAATGTAACGGGTGTTCACTTCTCTTCATTTATGTACAGTTACTAATGTCCCCGTTAACACTTTGATTGCCGCTGATGTAGTCTCTGCGTTATGTTGTGTGATGGTTGTAGACTAACGGCTGACAGTTTCACCCCAACGGAAGAAGCACAGACAGCTGATCGTTGACTGTTTATTGCTAACAAGCCTTTCGGGACCTGAGTGATACAAGCACGGTCTAAGTAAACTACACTACTCAATAATAAAACAAAGTAATAATCAAAGGAAACTTACAATAATTATATCTCTGGCCAAGCTCAACAACTATTAAAATATAACTATGAAACAACTATAACTGACAGTGATCAACAGTACAGGATCAAATAGGCTACTTTAACGTTAATTCACACTTCATACAACGATACTATTTACAAAAATGGATATTTACGCATAGATAATTACTTTGGATGTACTGTCTCATTAAAGTATACATTACAGGTTTCATCAACTTATATTACAGTACACACTCACCTGAGGGATACAAGCCATGGTCTGACTGGTTTTCCCGGGGATGGAAGTTTCACAGCTGGAATGTTACCTTGGTAAGCTGGTAACTTGTTAAATATGAAATATGAAATAACAGTATAAAAATACAAAAATAAGACAAATATTTGCACGTTGCAACTACCAAATAAGAGTGAAATTGCTAACAAAATTAATTAGAACTCAAACTGTGTTTTTATGTAACATGCAAGAGGCATATGTTATATTAACATTTGCTGGCAAGCTGTGTTAGCTAACATGTCAGAAACTAATAGAGTCCTGCTTCTTTCCAAAATGCTCTATTTTCCTCATGTTAAAGAGACATATCTGAAGTTAAGTGTTCCTTGTGAGAAAAACTATAGTAACATGAGAAAATATCCACTGCTCCTGTATTCAACCTCCATCTGAGACCTTTGTGGTGGGAGCACCTGTAACCTCTAAGCCACCATCCCCGAAAAGCCCAGTCTTCTCTGATGGGCCAGTGTTTCTGAGTATGCAGACTCTCCACATGTGCCTGTGCCTGCTCTGCTTCACTCTCTCTGTACAGTCCGATTATGAAGCGGGTCTTTAAACCGTGAAAAATCCCAACTAAGGCTTCTAAACCAGGTACTACACAACCAGACATGTTCCAGCAGGAATGTGATCTGAAATCAGGGAGGAATTAACAACATTGGCAGCCAAGATTATAGGTTTCTCTGGTGTTAGCATGTAGCTATATGAAGTAAGCCGTGGATTGGAACAGAGTATTTCAGTTTTGCAGTTATTATAAATCACAGATAAAGGGACATGTTCCAGCTGGAATGTAATCCGGAAATTGGGGGGAATAACATCTGTAACCAAGATTGCAGTTTCTTTCCGTTAGCATGGAGCTCCATGCAGCAGGTATATGAAATGTAAACACTGCAGAGTTTAACAAAAATGTAGAAACTAGAGCTTTCAGAACAGTGTGAAATCTGAGGTTTTGGCTTACAGACATACATTTTTAATGAAGCTTTGGCCACTTTTAATATGAAACATCTGACATCGTAAACAATACACAGTAGATATGACAGAAAATACAGTGAAGCATAATTGGTATCCTTTAAAACACCTTTCTTTAGTTCTTTAGTATCCATGCCATAACAGTATGCATTCTAAGTTGCTAGAGTTGCGTATATTATTATCTGTGTTTGACAAGGGGAAAATTAAATCTTCCTACAGAGACCATTTAACTAGATGGAAATGTCAAACTGAATAATGCAGTCTGAATATAAGGTACGGAGGTAAGTGGGATTTTACCTAAAGTGAGGGATCAAGGATAGCATGTACAGTACATGTACTGTATCTCCTTGTTTAAAACTGGAACAAAGGCCAGATCTCATTGTATCCACCACTGTAATGTAATAATACATATAGATGATGTTGGTGAGGAGCCAGAGGTTGCAGATTTGAAATGCTATATTGTATTTTTTTCTTCCTTTTCTCTAGTTCCTCCCAAGATATATGACATTTCCTCTGACATCACGGTAAATGAGGGCAGCAATGTGTCGCTCATCTGCACAGCCAGTGGGAAAACCCGAGCCAAGCATTTCCTGGAGGAACATATAACCCCATTAGGTGAGTTCACTTCACCTCTCACACATACCTATGCTAATGAATAGGTTGGTGGATAAATGGATGGATGGACGTAGATAGATGGATGAATTGAGAGGAAATGAGGAAGCATGGACAGGATCAATAGGTGAGTGACTGAGGACAAGAGAGGACTGGTAGTAATGTTGCATATGATGACATGGAAGGAGGAAGGGATGGAGCAGAGGTGGATGGATTCATGACAAAGAAGGGAAGTTGAATGGCTATATAATATATTCAAATTAACACACAGTATCATGGAGACACTGTCTCCATGATACTGTGTGTTAATTTGAATATATTATTATAGCCATTCAACTTCCCTTCTTTGTCATGAATCATCCAACCTCTGCTCCATCCTTCCTCCCTTCCATGTCATCATATGCAACATTACTACCAGTCCTCTCTTGTCCTCAGTCACTCACCTATTGATCCTGTCCATGCTTCCTCATTTCCTCTCAATTCATCCATCTATCTACGTCCATCCATCCATTTATCCACAACCTATTCATTAGCATAGGTATGTGTGAGAGGTGAAGTGAACTCACCTAATGGGGTTATATGTCTCCAGGAAATGCTGGCTCGGGTTTCCCACTGGCTGTGCAGATGAGCGACACATTGCTGCCCTCATTTACCGTGATGTCAGAGGAAATGTCATATATCTTGGGAGGGAACTAGAGAAAAGGAAGAAAAAAATACAATATAGCATTTCAAATCTGCAACCTCTGGCTCATCACCAACATCATCTATATGTATTATTACATTACAGTGGTGGATAACAATGAGATCTGGCCTTTGTTCCAGTTTTAAACAAGGAGATACAGTACATGTACTGTACATGCTATCCTTGACCCTCACTTTAGGTAAAATCCCACTTACCTCCGTACCTTATATTCAGACTGCATTATTCAGTTTGACATTTCCATCTAGTTAAATGGTCTCTGTAGGAAGATTTAATTTTCCCCTTGTCAAAACACAGATAATAATAATACTGCAACTCTAGCAACTTAGAATGATACTGTGTATGGCATGGATACTAAAGAACTAAAGAAAGGTGTTTAAAGGATACCAATTATGCTTCACTGTATTTTCTGTCATATCTTACTGGTATTGTTACGATGTCAGATGTTGCATATTAAAAGTGGCCAAAGCTTCATTTAAAAATGTATGTCTGTAAGCCAAAACCTCAGATTTCACACTGTTCTGAAAGCTCTAGTTTCTACATTTTTGTTAAACTCTGCAGTGTGTACATTTCATATACCTGCTGCATGGAGCTCCATGCTAACGGAAAGAAACCTGCAATCTTGGTTACAGATGTTATTCCCCCCAATTTCGGATTACATTCCAGCTGGAACATGTCCCTTTATCTGTGATTTAATAACTGCAAAAATGAAATACTCTGTTCCAATCCACGGCTTACTTCATATAGCTACATGCTAACACCAGAGAAACCTATAACTCTTGGCTGCCAATGTTGTTAATTCCTCCCTGATTTCAGATCACATTCCTGCTGGAACATGTCTGGTTGTGTAGTACCTGGTTTAGAAGCCTTAGTTGGGGATTTTTCACGGTTTTTTAAAGACCCGCTTCATAATCGGACTGTACAGAGAGAGTGAAGCAGAGCAGGCACAGGCACATGTGGAGAGTCTGCATACTCAGAAACACTGGCCAATCAGAGAAGACTGGGCTTTTCGGGGATGGTGGCTTAGAGGTTACAGGTGCTCCCACCACAAAAGGTCTCAGATGGAGGTTGAATAAGGAGCAGTGGATATTTTCTCATGTTACTATAGTTTTCTCACAAGGAACACTAACTTCAGATATGTCTCGTTAAATGAGGAAAATAGAGCATTTTGGAAAGAAGCAGGACTCTATTAGTTTCTGACATGTTAGCTAACACAGCTTGCCAGCAAATGTAATATAACATATGCCTCTTGCATGTTACATTAAAAAAACACAGTTGAGTTCTAATTAATTTTGTTAGCAATTTCACTCTTATTTGGTAGTTGCAACGTGCAAATATTTGTCTTATTTTTGTATTTTTATACTGTTATTTCATATTTCATATTTAACAAGTTACCAGCTTACCAAGGTAACATTCCAGCTGTGAAACTTCCATCCCCGGGAAAACAAGTCAGACCATGGCTTGTATCCTCAGGTGAGTGTGTACTGTAATATAAGTTGATGAAACCTGTAATGTATACTTTAATGAGACAGTACATCCAAAGTAATTATCTATGCGTAAATATCCATTTTTGTAAAATAGTATCGTTGTATGAAGTGTGAATTAACGTTAAAAGTAGCCTATTTGATCTGTACTGTTTGATCAACTGTCAGTTAATAGTTGTTTCATAGTTATATTTTAATAGTTGTTGAGCTTGGCCAGAGATATAATTATTGTAAGTTTCCTTTGATTATTACTTTGTTTTATTATTGAGTAGTGGTAGTTTACTTAGACCGTGCTTGTATCACTCAGGTCCCGAAAGGCTTGTTAGCAATAAACAGTCAACGATCAGCTGTCTGTGCTTCTTCCGTTGGGGTGAAAACTGTCAGCCGTTAGTCTACAACCATCACACAACATAACGCAGAGACTACATCAGCGGCAATCAAAGTGTTAACGGGGACATTAGTAACTGTACATAAATGAAGAGAAGTGAACACCCGTTACATTGGCCAGGCAGTAAAGCTACTTGTGTTCAGTTTCCAGTGTTTTCTTACAGTAAATGATAAAGTCACCTTTCTTTTAAACAGTGAGATCATGGGCATGATTCACCTGTGTTTATTTTATAGTTTTTTTTAAGGCCATTAAATATATTATGAGCAGTGATTAAGCTGTTGACCGTAATTATGTTAAACATTTCCTGACAGAGCTTGGCAGTCAGTTAGTCCTACTCACAAAGGCTTCGATTGGCTCAAATTGTTTCTCAAACAGCTATTCACCAGAACAAAGCTAGACCTTTTTAAATCACTCAACAACAAAAAAGAGATGAGGGCAGTGATTCATAGGTCTGGAACCAGGCTACACTTTCAGAGGTTTGAAAGCTGTGTATCATAAAGTCCATAAAAAGCATTATTTCAAGAAAGAAAAGTAGTAGTAGTTATTCTACTTTTTTATGAGAGCAGCTCATCAAACAGTCCCTGCTGGACATCACTTACAACCATAATTGTCAAGTTTCTGGGCACCTAAATCCTCTTGGAGCTTTGATGTTAAAAGCTTCGGTATTAAAGCTGCTCAAAACACATGCAGACACATGCAGCCACCCACAAAGGCATTTAAACATATTCAACTGAGCACACATGCAGACAAGTGGGCGCACGTACACACATACAGGCTTATAAAAATGAGACTGAGACTATTTTAATCTGCAAGATTTGAATCTCTGAGGGAGCTTTTCTGCAGTGGACTGTGCATTACAGTAATGGCTCTCAGTCGTCTGGGGCTTCAAACTATTCAACCCTCTGATCCCTTCTGATGCCTGTTAAAAAATAACAAAAGAAAAGTTGATTCAACAATTCCAGAGTCCTCTTTAGTCCCACCAACACTTTTTGGAGTCACATGCTCTTCTTTGGCAATTGACCTCTCTACAGTTTAACTGCAGCCACGTCCTCTTCACTCTATTGTGTAGCTCAGAACATACAGTATGAATAATGAAAATATCCACAATATGTTTTACATTGATTTAGATTTACCTTACAGCTGTTGTCTTCCCTCTCAATATTGTACAATGGAGTAAAAGAAAAGTAAAATATAAATAAATAAAAACTTTGTTACTGTACTGAAAATAATGACGTGTGGTCTTGACCCACTTCTGCACCAATATTCACAAATATCAACATTAAGCCATAAAACACTGCGCCATAATTTGAATGCACGAACGTGTGTGTTTTACTTGTATATTACGAGCAAATAGCTAGTCGCATGCATCATTAAAAGCATCAAACCTTATATACTGGAACCTCTTAGGGAGTAAGGAGAAAAACATTTATGATTCCCAAATGGTACCACATCAGCGTGTATGACCCAGCCAGACACAGGCATAGCCTCAATGATATGAAGGACTG
>NW_022605058.1:0-24222 GCF_008692095.1 Etheostoma spectabile | reverse complement strand
CGCGTCCCCCACTGAGATAGTCGAGAGATAACCAGGGTCCCTTTATCATAGTCCCGGTCACTCTGCTCAGTCTCTGATCCAACGTTACGCTAAAGACTCGTCCACTCTGTTCGGTTCGACTTGATAAACAAAACTATACCACTTTCCCTCTCCCCTACCTGAGCACTGAGAGTGACATCATCTCCCTCTGAGAAGAGATAGCTACAGCAGGGGGGCCAAATGTGGGACACACCGCCAGCAACATAAATGCTGCTCTCTCCTAGAGACTTCACAAGCGTACACACCTGAGTGATTTAACATTACAGATGAAAACACAGCGAGTAGTTTGGTCCATGAAGGATCAGTCTGGTTTGGAGTTCTAGGTCATTGTAGGGAGAAGGTTTCGGGATTATACTTCATCCAACGTGGGGGCTGTTCGTCAGTGGCGTCTGTGACAGTGCACGGCAACGCAGTGGTCTCTCCACAGCGGCGGTAGGACTGTCAGACGGTGGTCCCAGCTGTACAGTCTCCCTGTAACGTGAAAGACACTGCTCCCGGTCCATCACCACACATCTGTAGTCCGTAAAGTCTGTTTTTGTGACATTGGATACACGGAGAGCTGATGTGTTTGTCACTTGGTATTTTCCTCTAACATTGGCCATCACTGATGCGAACTGTCCCCAAAACACTCTGCTCCTGTTTCATAACTAGAGTCCTGTTTGAGCCACTGGACGTCCTGATTACCAGCTGCTCCCTCACATGGCAGGTCCACTGTTTCTCAGGGTCGCTCCAATAACGATCTTGCATTATAGGACAAACTCTAATAATGATTGTGTTGTCATGGGTTACCTTGCCTGGGTCCAGCACTCCTCCGGTACGAGCGGAGTCAGACCAGGTCAGGTTGAGGATGCTGTAAGAAGAAGTCTTCACATCGCTGAGCAGTCGTTGTTTCAGGGTCCAGGTACTGAGGACTGGCGGACCAGAGGTCAGAGGTGTGTCCACAGGACCAGGTTCTCCCCACCAACAGACGCTGGAGATCAGGCAGGAGGTGTGGTCTTGGGGGGCTGAAGGTGTAAGAGGACCCTCCCTCTCTGATGAAGAGGTGTTCTCCTGCGTGGATGCTGCTGATGAGAGAGACCAGCAGGACGGAGAGCTCTGATGACTGCAGCAATCGGCTCCGAGGTCCAGGGACCACTGACACCGCTGTCAGTCATGTAGCTCAGACACAGTCTCACACCCCCCTCCCCCCACCCCACAACCCTCATCAGCAGGGATGCTTTCTTCTGACTCTTTATCTCATCGTTAGAGGAAATGTTGCACAGCGTCAGCTCTCTATCCAGTAATCAACGACCTTTAAATGAGTCTCAAACCACAGAGGCTGACGCTCTTCATACACACACTCAGAGATAAGAGAGAGGGGGGGTGTGTGTGTGTGTGTGTGTTGTGTGTGTGGGTGTGTGTGTTGTGGTGTGTGTGGTGTGTGTGTTTCATGTCTTCAGCTGTCCTGTGGAAATACAGGCCTAAAAAATGCCCAAAATAATCTTAAAGTGCCCATATTATTATTAAAAAAAATCACTTTTCTGGGGATTGGATTTTGGGTGTATTTTGTGTCTCTTTGTTGTGTCACGCATACAAACTTGGAAAAAAAACTATCCTGGTGTCTTGAGTGACATCGGTTTCTGTATGTCCTCTGTCTTCAGTCTCCGGGTGAGCTGGTCAACATCTGGACGGCTTTCTACAGCACTAGAGACGAGGTGGCTAAACGTAGCATGCTAGCTCGTTCTCAATGGAAAACACTGCTCCAACAGCCACTATGACCAGAATCTCCAAAAGAACTACTTCTGTCCCTGTTTACTTCCTTGTCCCTGTTGTGCAGGTATTCTACAAGTGGTCCTGGTCTAGAAGAGGTCTCCCAGCTGATCCCAGCTGCCTTGGACTGACCAAAGCTGGAGAAAGAGTTATCTAGCTGAGGGATCTTACCGAGGTACTGAGCCTGTGCAGCTCCCAACAAAGATAGGGAAGAAGAGAGATGTCTCACTTGGAGCTAAACAGAGACCTAAACACACAGGGTGAAAAACAGGATCTACAGCAATGTGCAATACAACAAAATATGGTGTTTTTTGAAATGATGAAACCATGGAAAACTATTGAAAATACCTCAAAATACAATTAGGAACTGAAAAATGAGCAGAATATGGGAACTATAAAAAAATACCTTCATGATGTTGAGTCAAATCTGAAACAATCAGCATTTAAATCAGCTGAGAGGGTTGTGTCCTGGATTTTGGCAAAGAGTGTTATTGGTGTTATCTGAAACCTTGTCCTACTGGAAACAACACACACAGACAATACACACTAAAACAACACACACCTGAGACGACACAGTGAGACGGCACACACACGGAGACAACACACAGTGGAACACACTCAGTGTCACACACTGAGACAAACACACAGTGAAACACAGAGACACAGACACTAAAAAACACACACACAGCACTGAGACACACACACACACACTAATACAACCACACGGACACATACAATGAGACACACAGGACACAGAAACAACACACGCACACACACAATGAGACAACACCACAGAGAACACAACAACTGAGACAAAGCACACTAAGATCCACACACACTGAGACACACAATCACTAAAACACACTACACTGAGACCACACACTCACTAAAAAACACTCACTGAGAACAAGCACACTAAGCTGGCACAAACACTGAGACACACACACTCACAAGACACAAAACACTGAGACAAACACACACTGAGACACACACACACACACACTGAGACAACACCACACTGAGACACACCACACAGTGAGGACACACACACAGACACTTTACATATGCTGGCTCTATATACGTTAAAGTATATAGAATAGAATATAATTATCAGCAGCGGTTCTTTTCTAATTTTTTATCAAACATGAGTTCTTTATCTCATTGTTAGGGAACTTTAGAATCCGCTCTTTCCAGTATCAACGACCTTAAGTCTAAAACCGGTTATGCAGCGGTCAAAGGAGGAGGAGGAGGAGGAGGAGGAGGAGTTGGCCAGGCGAAGGGGAAACGTTGTATTGATAAGCAATAAAAAAAAAATTAAAATAAAAAAGGGGCCCAAAAACAAAATTAAGGAATACGTGTGGTGGTAGACAAAAATAAAACTAGGTCAAAGCAACTTTATTGTCTCATGATCTTCCTCCTCTCCTTTCCTCCCTTTTTTACTTTAGTCTTTAAGAAATTGGTGCAGGGGTGTGCCTCCCCCAGCCGCTCCACGCCAAGGGAGGGACATTTGGGAGTGTTTTTTAATTAAATAAAAAACATTAAGTCCAACTTCAACCTTGGGTCCTAGTTTTTCCACTAGGACCTTATTGCCCTAGTTTGTGTCTAAGTGACTGATGGGAACAACAATCAGTACCTTGGTCGACTACATATATGGAGAAAAAGATACAAGTACGTCATAGGACAATAGGTCCAACTTGTACTCCTTCTCAAGTGCTGTTTTGCCACTGACAGGCTCAGTTAATTCTAAGTCTCTGACAACATTGTGGAAGGATTTCTAAGGAAGTAACCTTCTGTTAAAGAGTAAGATCCTTTTCTGAACATAAAACATCTGCAAATTGCATTTCCTAAACCCACCAGACTCAATGTTAAAGAAACTGTAATTTAGCATCGTAAAATACACTAGATCAAAGTCGACAGAAAAAAAAATAAAACTATGAAAGCCGTAGTGGGTCGTCGTTTCCACTCCAACCACACAACTTAGTTTTGAAAATTAATAAACACATAGTTACAGATTAACATTGTGAATATGGCTCTAGACACGCTAAAAGTAGCTTTTTTAAATGGAGTATGGTGGGGTTAAGACAGCACCAGTGACTTAGAAGCTGTTGTTTTTTAACAAAAAGAAAGGTCTAAAGAAGTTTTAAAGGTCTATATCTTTAGAATCCTTTCACTATCAATGTTGTCAGACACTTAGATATTAATCTGAGTCTGTCAGTGGAAGAACAGCACTTTTGTGAAGGTAAATACAAGCTGGACAATAACCCTGTTAACTTACATTGTAGCTTGTTTCACTGCTGCCAACTGCAGAGATCTCGCTTAATACGAACCAATGTCAAAGATTATGTTCCCATCAGTCACTTAGACACAACAGGAAATAGTCTGGGTTGAAAATAACGCCTCTTAAGAGTCATACAACGTTTGAGTTTGAGTCAGTATGTGATTTTATTTTCAACATTGCATGTTTTTGTTAGTATTCCAGTTGAGTTGTATTAATGTTGTCTATTTTGTATTTGGTTGTATTGCTAGAGGTGTGCATGTCTCAACAGTTATTACTTGAATGGTTTGGTGGATTTTCTGTGTTTGGACTAGACCACCCCCCTCCCTCCACAGCTCAGGATTGGCCACAGGATGTGTACTGTGCTCATTAAGGTTGACGTGAGACAAGTGCAGAGGAAGCACCCCAAACCTTTGTAGTGCAGGCCTCGGGACAAAGGAAAGGAATCACGGGTGGGACCGACTGGAGGAGTTTGGATTTCAGCATTTTTTTATGCTGTGCAGAAGAAAACAGTTTTATTTAAATAAATCATTTGAGAATCATCCTGTGGAAGTGCAATTTTTTAATATTGGAAACCCTTTTTTACAGGTGGTAAAACCAGGACCTCACACTACCGTGTGATATTTGCAACACTTATTTTTAGAAAAAAAAAAGTCAAACTGCTGTCTTGTCTTGAGTGAAATTGTCTGATTAACCAGAACCAATGTTCCCCACATCTATTCTCTGTAACACTGTCAAAACCCCCCTAGTCTTTGCTGGGGTTGTTGTCAGAGCCCAGATAACGGACTATGCATAAGAGTGCCAACAAAAACAGGAATGTGGTCAGGGCCCTCACGAGGGAAAACTACACATACTGCAGTGTGTGCTGTCAGTTAAAATCATCAGTGTTGCTTGGAAGCTCTTCAAGAAAAAAACAGATTCCCAAGTGAAGTAGCTCATGTGAATGTGAACAGTCTCTGCAGGTATGGACTTCTGACCTGTTATATAACTGTCCTGCAAGGTTTCACACAGTTTGAAACAACATTACAGAGTGTGGAAAAAATCCTGGACCCACACAGATACTGTAGTGGACCATTGTGAGCCATGTTTGTAGAGCCAGCTAAAGCAAAGGCACAACAACAAAGTAATAATCTGAATCTGGTTTTGGAATATTATACATGCACTCCATCCTGTCTGGTGTGGAATGTTGGGATGTTTTTGCCACAGTGGTCATGGGTATCTCCATATCATGTCATCGTCATTTGAGGAATGCTAGTGGTGGTGCCTGAATGAAGCAATAACTCATAATAACAGGGAAGACACATGCTGTCATTGTTTAGCACAAGTCATTTTGATTTCAGACCATTACATCACACAATGAGGATGTCTTAATGTTCTGTCTCCACTGCTGTACATGAGAACCTGCTGTTTTGTTACTTTGTCTGAACAGCAAAAATGTGATCTGCTGCCTCAATTATGTTACACTGAAAGCGTAAATTCTTTCAGGAGGACTTCTCCGCTTCCCATTCCTCTCTCTCCGAACCTAATCAGCTGAATGTGGGCATCCTTTTCGTTAAACCAACCAGATTTGCCCCAATCTCCATGAGCTATCACGTTGTTGCATTCAAAATTTAATGGCCCCATCCTGCACCCGGCGCAGCGCTAAGCCAGACGCAAGTGTCGTTGACAGTTTAGTCAGTACCGCAGCATTTCATTGGTAGCTTATTAGGCTAGGCCTAGGCTAGTGCACGGGGTCACGCACTATGCTTGTACACACACTGGGATGCACAGCAGCACACACACATGCAAAAGATTTAAAGAAAAATATGAAATACATTTCTTCTACTCTCTGTCTGTCAGTTGTCATTTCAACCATGATTGATGCAACTGTCCTCCAGTTCTCATCAATCCCAGCACCAGGATTCCCCCATTATCAGAACCCCCGCTTCACATCACATCCACCCAGATTTTCAGTCTTCCTTTATCACCTCCACCAGTGTCTAGACTCCATCAGGCAGGGGCGGGTATTCCTAGAGATGCATGGCCTCTATGTACAAAATAACGTTGCGATTGTAACATCTCTTCCGGCAATTGATATGGGGGATCTCCCCAGTGCTGGAGACATTTTTTGGTAAATCCAAAGTTTTTAATATTATTCTGAGGTGTTTACAACTTAGTGTTAAACTAATAATTGTTGCAAACTGGTACTAGCAACACAATATTAGTGCCTTCCTGGAACTAGGCGTCTTGGAAATACCAAAAACCTACCAGCAACACCGGGTGACTGTGCGGGTTTTGCTGGAAGAGACCACCGGTACACATTGCCTCCTGCGTTCCAGGCTCGTCCAGCTGGGAGGAGGCCTCGGGGAAGACCCAGGACTAGGTGGAGGGATCATATCTCCAACCTGGCCTGGGAACACCTCGGGATCCCGCAGTTTGAACTGGTTGATGTGGCTCGGGAAAGGGAAGTTTGGGGTCCCCTACTGGAGATGCAGGCCCCGCTACCCGATATGGATAAGAGGATGAGATGGCTGGATGGATGGATAGACCACCGGTACAGTAGTGAAGAAGCTAGAAGCAAGAAGCTAGAAAACAGGAGAAGACAGCAAAGAAATGGGAGTATTTCAGGCATCTTAGCATCAAACGTGACATGTAATTCTACAACTGGCTATGTTGTGTCACTACTGAACTTTAGTACCATCTACGGATTTTAACATGGCCAATGCCAAATGCCATGTCTCGCAATATTAACAAAAGTGAAAAAGAATTGTTTTTTCCGCTCCGTGATTGGGATCACATCCAACTTTTTTTGAAACATGTAAGTTTCATGAAATTTGGGCCCAAAGTTTGCTGTTATCCTGCTGACAAACAAACCAAACGCAAACATAACCTCCTCGGCAGAGGTGATGAAAAACCACCAATGAAATGGATCCTGAGGACATGTAGTACTCCTAGAACCTCTCTACATCAATGGAAATCACACGCTGTTGCGTGTGTGAGCTTGTTGGACCCAGTAGCCTGTCATTAAATGGTGTCTGAGTAAGCTGGTTTTTAGCAGGAGCTCCAAAAAACAACTCCGGGGGGGGGGTGGGGGGGAGCCAAATGAAAGAGCAGCACAGCTGGTAGCTCTGTAGACTCTGGCCAATGAAGAACAACGGCACTGGGACTCCGGTGACCGCGGAACCTCGCATCAACACCTATAATAAAGCTCTACTTAACTTGACTTGAAAAGCATAAACAAACTACTAATAAGAAGAAGAAAATTAGAAAACCAGATCACTGTACAAATAACCAAACAGAGCAGTGGTGCTGGATTTAAAGGGGAAGCCCTAGGAACAGAAATAAACAGGGAAACAGGATGGTTATGTCATAGTCTGATGTCATGTGCTGGGTGGTAGAAGAATATGAGAATATGTAAATCAGCATGAGGGTCAAACACTGTGTTTATGGAGCCCAGAGCAATGGGCCCAGGGCATAAAGCCCCGACAGGGGTCACCTGTCGGCCCCTCACACACACCACCCAACACTGGAGCTGGTCTCCTTTCGGGGCTCACCCAGTAAGAGCGTGCGCCCGTGTTGGGGTCCTGCAGCAGCCCAAGTTCAAATCCGACCTACAGCCCTATGCTGCATGTCATCCCCTCTCTCTCCCCTTTTATGCCTATCAACTGTAATAAATGGGAAAAGCCCTCATAAAATATAAAAAAAATTAAAAAAGTTGTGTCCTTTCACAATGTGTACGCCAGAGACTATACCTCCTGCCACACCTCCATCAAGCCGATGACACCACAGTCCTAGGCATTTCGGGGCGCCCTGGTAGACCATGTACCAAGGCTCAGTGTCCAAATCCGACCTGTGGCCCTTTTTGCTGCCCCCCCTTTCCCTCTACAAGTGTCCTTTATATTAAAGGCCCAGTTTTTCCCATCGTTTATTTGTGGCTTCACTATAACCTCTATAACAGTAGATAGAGCAACTAGCTCACAGTGCTAACACTTGTTATGTCTTCTTATGGGACAGCTATGAGCCAAAGTATACCCATGCAGAAGTTAATTGATATTACTTTAATGTTACTTTTTGATTGGGGAAATTACAATTTACACTCTGTTTGTTATAAAGCACTACACACAGGCCTGGTCTGTCCTCACCCCGCCCTGATGTAGAACAACCGGGCTGGCTGGAGCCAGTGACGTGGGGGGCGTCATGCAGGGCGAGAGGTTCCATAATATTATCAGAGTTCATCATGTTCCTGAGAACCTGGACTTCAGAGAGATCCCCACCAGTGTCTTGTGAAGAGACTCTGTGTGTTTTTGGCCCGTTTATGAATTTATTAGAGTCTGGGAGAAGATTCGGGGATCCAAATGGCCTTTGTTGTCTTTCATTCTATTAGGCGTATACTGTATGGCCTCTTCCCTTTTCCATCGCAGGAGAGAGCATTACGTCAGAGATCAGTTCTAGACCAGTGGTGGATGCGATATGGGAATCACAGACTGGATGGTACGAATCTTATCCCACATGTTTTTGACACAGTGATATTTCTTGGATTATGCTTCCTCATGTATGTCACCCTGGGGTCCTAGAATGGGTTTCAGAAAATGGCATGATCTTTTTTTTTTATAAAGTGAGTAAGTTACACATCCAACCCGTTGGGGGGGGGGAATCACCAGAGGCCTCCCGATACGATACCATCATGATACTTATGCCACGATGCGGTATAATTGTGATTTTAAACATATTGCAATTCATTACCTTTTTTCCAACTTTTAATTTTTCCCAATTTCAAATGACGTCCTTTAAGGAATCTTAGTCAAATCTGTTTTATCTATAAAGATTTTGTTTATCTCACTTTAATTTTATTGTTGCAACATGGGATTGTCAAGCAACACATAACTAATAAGAGATTGATGCTTGGTTTCTGTGTCTCGATACAGTATTACCACAGAAAACTTTGCAATACGATTGGATTTTTTTCCCCCACCCTGTGACCAAGCGCATTTAAATAAGACGCTAGGGAGACCTTTAGCGTCCATAACAAAAACAAAGACACCTGACCAGGCGTCTATTTTACGAGATGGGAGGAGAATGTGACACATCTGTTCCACGCCTCTTTTTGCGTCCCACACACCCACTGTGTATTCTTCATGTCTTCAATGATGAAAGTGCCATTCATCATGGTGGCACAGCTGCTTGAACGACCATACCAGGGCTTTAGTATTAAATTATTCTTAATACATGTTTACAATGCACTGCTGTTAGATTGATTTCACTTAATTTCAGTGGAATAAAACATTCAACTAGCAGAGCTGAAACCTGCTGTAAGGATGCTGCTTAAGTCTGGCAACAACCCCCAGTTTGATACACCAAACTGCACAACTCAAGCTTTGCATCTGGACTTTAAGAATGTAATCCCGCCGCTGAATGTGCAGAAAACGCAGGGTGGTGTGAACGCACCATTAAACAACACAGACAGTAATGAGTTTCCTGAGGTCATATAGAAATAGCTGAGAAGCTCCCATTATGAACTGCTCACTAACCCGTCTTTGGACATAATGATGCCATGTCAACACCTCAGAATAGAGGATGATTACAGGTGGGACATACTGGGAGGACAAATGAGCAGTCTCAAACTATGAGAACCTAGACGCCACCAAGACACACTTCTGGACTTCTTCCACTATCCTGTGGAAACTGACTTAAGCCTTAGCCCATGTGAAGAACTTGGGGTAAGAGGACAAAGGACCCAAGAATAATAAGATCCAAAAAGGGGGGACCCAAACAAAGAGAAGACAGCAACACTGTGAGCAGCTAAGCTAAAGGCCTTTTTAGGGGTGTGAGTAGAATCCATGGCGTACCCCCAGACCCCTCTGAGTCTACGCTTAGCCACCCTTAGCCATTGCGGCGACTCACGTCTCTCGACTGTGGCTTGGCGTTGCATTTCCCCCCGACTCATCTCCAGGTTCTCTTTCTCCATAAAAAACAACTCAAGGAGAGGGGTTGACTTCTCTAGAGTCACTACTCCTCTGCAGATATCAGCGTCTCTCTCACTCAGGTCCAGTAAGTGGTCTTAGTAAATGAGAAATAAACTACAAACAAAAAGTGATATCAGCCAGAAAATCTGTAACTGGTGAGAAAAGAGAAGAGAAGAGAAGAGTAGAGACAAGAAGAGACGAGAAGAGAAGAGGATAGAAGAGAAGAGAAAGCCTTATTGTCATTATACACAAGTGCAGTACCTGTGCAACAAGACTGAAGCAAAACCTTTACAGTGTCAACATGAAATATAAGAATATAAAATATAAGAATATAAAGTATAGGTAGTACACCTGGTCCCCCCCGGACCTGGTGCACAGTCCTAAGAGCAACTATATATATATGAAGTAGCTTTGTATACACATTATGCAAAAACTAGTAGCATTAACTAGTATTAATAACAAATAAATAAATATTGCTTAGTGTGACCATGTAGAGATGCTCCAAATCAGTGGAGGGAACTAGAGGAACTGTAGTTGGGAGGAAAAACAGACATGGAGTGAGGTAAAGATGATGAGCGCTCACAGAGAGGGGGGCGGGGGGGGGGGGGATGGGACAGTCTGATCCCCCTCCCCCCACACACACACACAGTAGTCCATTGCAGTAAATGGGGTTGTTCTTAGGCCAGTCAGCTCTCAGGGCCTTTCATGTCCATCCAGTAATAGTCAGAGAAATGAGTGGGACTGCAGTGGGCAGATAGGATCACGGGTGTTTCCCTCTGCCCTCTGAACCAGAAGGAAACACACTAGAGAAACACATGGACTGGGACTGTGGGGGTGTGTGTGTGTGTGGGCGCGTATGTGTGTGTGTAGATAGATTGAATGTCTGATTCGACACAGAATCGCTAGGTTTTTCCCAATAAATCATGAAATATATACAGTTTATATAGCAAATTTGTTAAGAAAATATTAGCTGTAGACTGTATAAACAGTCTATGACATCAGCTATTAATACTAGTTCCCATTGACCGCGTAACTTTTAGTTTTTCTGGATCAGAATTTTAAATTTTCTTGAAGAGGAGTTATTTGTCTTGTTTTTTTTGACACTTTTGTTTCTTCTTCTCTATCTTTTGGTCGATACTTTCCACATCTTTTGAGGTTTTTGAAGCTTTTTACAAATTGTCTGGCAATTTTTGCAACGTTTTTTTTTATCAAAAATGTTTTCAAATGCAATAAGATTGAATTTCAATAAAAGTAGTGGACTGATCCTCTCTTTAACTTGTGAAGAGGAGGGAACGATTCACTTTACTTTTTTTTTATTTGGTTGAAAAAAAAATATTATAGAAACTTTTTTAATCGTGGCCACGATGTTTTATGGATAGCGGCCGGCTTTATGGATACCCCCACCCCCCCACCCCCCCTCCCAGTTACTAAGTGCCGAGCCGCTGCAGCTGTCGGACATCATAACAACGGCACACTTCCTGTTTTGCTCCACAGGAAGTTGAGGGAATGAGAAAACGAGGTCTCCAACATCACCGTGCATCATCTTTCACCCAACGCCACGGTTCCTGGAAAACACTGAGTGGTCATATTTGGGTCATATTTAATATCTCCAGATCAATACGCTGCAGACTTCCTTATTTAACTGATCTTTTTGGATTTGTTGAGAAGTGTATGTAGGCCATCCTGAAGCTTTTTACATCATGGAATTAGTGTCTTTGTAAAATAAATGAATTATTATGACTCTATAAGTCAAGTCACATAATCTCCAATATCTCAATAGCTTTGTTCTTAGTTTTAGCATGATAGCTAACACCGGGGGGGGGGTCCATCGACCCACTTTTGGGTCGCGACCCAGCAGTTGAGAATTACTGCATTATGTAAAAACTAATAACCAACCAAAATGTTTTATATGTTTTAAAAGGAAACTAAGAAAAAAATCAAAAAGTACTAAATATAGCTTAAATATTTTAATTGTTCATCTTATCTTTACTTACATGTAATATGGTGAACATCCTGAATGTATGTATCATATTAGCATATATTGTTACATATATGTTCCCTGACATTCCAGGTGGAGGGCAATGGAAATGGCTCTGTATGCATGGTGGTGGGGGGTCTACAGTGAGTGGGACAGAAGCATCAATATTTTTATATTTATATTAAAAACATGTAAAATGAACAGTCCCCTCAGCTCTGTCTGCTGGATGTGTAAATAGATGAATGAATACATGTTGCCAATGCGTTACCAAATTCATAAGCAGGTAATAATCACTATTGTGTCCACAGCAGGTTGCTGCAGCCACGATATTTTTTCTCACCTATCAAAGGGAGTTCATATCAATGTTAGAGGCAGAATCACCTGTATTAATATATAAAATATGGGGTCTACCTGTTACGCCCATGCATAACGGGTAGACCCCATGTCTTATGTTGGGGAAACAAAACAAGAATCGGTGAACGTAAGTGTTCTGTTCATCATCTTGAGAAGAAATCAGCTTGAGTGACCCCAGTGCATGGGTGTGGAGACAGTAAAGACGTCAGAGAGGTGGAAATAAAGACAGAATCCTTCTCCAAAGGGAGGGGGACACTACCTGGATACCTTTGGTCCCAATGGGACGAATGAGACTGAGCTTGCTTGTTTCTAATAAAGTTTTGTGTAGTTGTCTTGTTTTAGTCTCCTACATCATGAGACATGTGTCTGGAAGTGTGTGGCTCCCCTCGGTGGGATGTACTGGTATGGCCACATTAATAATCCCAGGACTACAACTCTAAACTAGCCAACTCAGATCATAAAGATCATAAAATACAGCATCTGAGGCAACACAATGGACTCAAAACAGCATGGATGTTTTTTTTCCAAGTGTGTATGCACTGGTGTGAAGCACCAGAGACACAAAATCACCCAAATCCAGCAAAAAAGTGATTTCTTTTCACATATATGGGCACTTTAAACTGGTCACATTCAATTAGCATGAAACCAGAATTGTCCTTTGAACAAACATGAATGCCATATTGTGGGATAGGCACTACGTGGCGCCACTCCTCCAGCCAGGTGCCAGTGTCCTGCAGCACAAGCAGATGGGTCGGATCAACTGGAGCTCTGGACCGAGGTGGGTGGAGGCAGACCGCACAGGAGTGGCTCAGTCTGGGACTGACAAGGCCGTGCATCGCTGAATACACCAATAACCAAATCATGTTTTACACTTTACAGAGTGGACGTATAGACATGGGGAAGCTGAGGGGGGGGGGGGGGGGGGGGGACGTGGCTGGGGAGGCTGAGGGTCTGGCAGCTGGAGTGCTGCCGGTTCACCTCGTGCCACACACCAAATATATCTAGTACATATCACATAAATATTTGTATGTGATGTACTTATTAGCACTAATAATATATTGACTGGATTAAATAGAATTGCATGACTACAGAGAGACTAAAATACAATCTCCGTGGACTAAAACTAGACTAAAATAGTCGTGGATAATTCTGACTTAAATAAGACTAAAATGCTCAGACTTTTAACAGACTGAAACTTGACTAAACTAAAAAAAGTATGACCAAAACTAAAATGACAGCTTGTCACAAAGACTGACTAAAACTAAAATAAAAACAGGCCACCATAAACAACACTAGCGTGCACACCCCCCCCCCGCATGTTTAACTGTAACTGAACCAGAGTGTTTCCCTACCGATGTGTGATGTCCAGGTCTCCGTCCTCATCCAAAAAGGCTTCTACCTTTCCTTCTCTGCCGTCCTCTCCTTCCTCCTCTTCCTCTCCGTTCTCTCCAGCAGTTCCTTGTGGGCCTTTTGTGTCTTGATCTCCGTCTTCCCTTGGTTGGTCATATTCCTCCACCTCCTTTAAGCTCCACTCTGGGACGTCCCTGCCGTGCTTTTCCCCATCTGACAGGATCTTGAATTTTGAGATGAACACTGAATGGAAAAACAACAACAAAGTGAGAAAGGTGAGCGGCAAAGTTCACAAAAAAGATGAAGACGTTGACTGGAAAAGTGACATAGGATTTAATCCAGTACAGCGCATATTGATGTCCCGACTCTTCATCTAACGAGCATTAATCATTCATCAAACACAATAGGGGGTTTAAAAATGTCTGATTAGGATGCATCTCTGTTTCATGAAATTATCAAACTAATACTTTGGATGCTGAAATTATTTCTTTCAGTGGAATCAGTGTATCCTCTGTGTTGATTTTGTATTGGCGACCCCCCCATGGCAAAACCTCTGCCGCCACGGTAACAGGAACGGGGCAGACGCACCAATGTAGTTGCGGTTGCACTTGGAATTTCTTGTAAAATTCATTTTGTAGACCTGTCGTAGATGTGAAATGCCATATGAAAATATGCCTCATTGTGTGTGAATAGAGGTGAATAAATATATTTGTGTTGCAGCGAAGGGTCAGTTCTGTGTCATATGTTAAACATTTAGCGACGGAGCGCGGGGGAGCAACAGAGTCTGAAGTGGTCTGTAGAAAGGTCGTAAGCACCAGCTACAAATATATTAATTTGGGAGGGACCTAAGTTAATATAAAGGTCCTCTGGTATTTTAACTAGTCCATGCATTTGTTACTAAAGGTGCAGTAGGCAAGACTTATAAAACTAACTTTCTGTCATATTTGCTGAAACTGACTTTGTTCCAGTAGCACTACATGAAGCAGGTCGGCTCCCTGTTCAGATGCACCAATCACAGCTAGGGGGGGGGGGGGGGGGGGTCTCACTGCGTGTCAATCACTGCTCATGCACAAGCATTCAAATGAGGGAAAATGGGGGGAGGGACTGAGAAGTCAATCAAATTCTGTGTTTAAATCCTGGAAGAAGACCCAGCAGGGTCAAAACGTTGCCTTTTGTATTAAATCATGGGAACATAAAGCAGTGTTGCATTTTTGTCCTTCACCTGCCAGAAGGTGGGAGGGGCACACCATGTCTTTTATATTTATTGTGGTAAATGCACATCTTAAATAATAGCTAGTTGCTGAGCACACATGGTTATTGGAGTTAGAGAAAATGGCGTCCCACCTGGCGCATACTTGTGTGTACTGCACTTGTGCAAAGACATCCATCTTTTTCCCTTTCATATTCATAAGTGTGTTTCTTTGCCATATTTAAGGTATCATCAGAAAGCTTACATTCATACTGTATATTCAAACATAAACAAACTGGTGTCCCATGCAACAATAAAAACAATGACCATTAGGATTGAAAAAATAAGAATCCCTGTTGTTGTCGTCATGACGACACACTGAATACTGGGACCTAGAGTTCTGAAACATTCACTCAGACAGCAGTTTCTATCAGAGACAGTTGACTTTGACGATCTAAAGGTGCACATTGCAACAAGAGAAAGAACACTGGAAAACATGGACTTCAACTCTGGAGAGACTGAACCACGGATGGATTTCTACCTCAGTTACCTTGAAGAACAGGTACGGCGTGAGCTGAAGGACGGCGAGGCAACGCTAACCCAGTGTGACTCTGAAGGTAGAGTTCACCTGATCATCAGGGAGGACCTGCTGGCCGGTCTCCTGGATCAGCTTCAACAACGAAGAGAGGGCAGCAGTCGGGGCCATGACACAGAGCGGATGCAAAGGGAGATGTGTGATCTGGACCGGCAGACCTTCGGTACTCAAGACCTGAAGGTGGAAATGGAGGAGATGAAGGGAGTGAAGGAGGCCCCAAAAAAGGAAGTGGAGACTCGGAAGATAGAGGTTTGTAAGAAGAGACAGAAGCTTGAGGTAAGTGAGACCAACAATGTGGGGTTGGAGAGGTTTCTGGAGATGGAAAGGGCTCATGAGCTGCAGGGTAAACTGAGCCAGATGGAAGAAGCTCTCCGAAAACAGGAGGAGGAGGCCAAGGAGAGACTGGAAAGAGCCCAGACTTCCCACAGAGCCCCGCTGGATCAGGCTCTGGCTAAATGTGTCCCCTACCCACCCAGGGAAACACAGCATCTGAAATCCCAGATGGCCAAAACCAACAACAGGCTGCGAAATGCCATAAAAGATCTGGAGCTTCAGTTCTTCATCTCCGAAGACTTGAAAGTGGCATTGGAGCAGGTGAAGGGAGAGAAGGAGGTCCTGAAAAAGGAAGTGGAGGATCAGAAGATGGAGCTTCGTAAGGAGAGACAGAAGCTCAAGGTAGGTAAGACCAACGTGGAGTTGGAGTTGGAAAGCTGTCTGGAGGTGGAAAGGGCGAGCTCATGAGCTGCAGGAAAACTGAGCCAGATGGAGGAAGCTCTCCGAAAACAGGAGGAGGCCAAGGAGAGACTGGAAAGAGCCCAGACTTCCCACAGAGCCCAGCTGGATCGGCTCTGGCTAAATGTGTCCCTACCCACCCAGGGAAACACAGCATCTGAAATCCCAGATGGAAAAAATCAGCAACGGCTGCGACGAAAAGCCATCTGGACCTTCAGTTTTCATTTCCGAGACCTGAAGGTTGAATTGGAGCAGGTGAAGCGAGAGATGGAGAGCGAGGTCCTGAAAAAAGAAGTGGAGGATCAGAAGATGCTCAAGGTAAGTCCGACCAACGTGGAGTTGGAGTTGGAGAGCTGTCTGGAGATGGAACGGGCTCAAGCTCATGAGCTAAAGGATAAAACTGAGCCATATGAAGGAAGCTCTCAGAGACAGAAGGAGGGAAAGACAACACTGGAAAGATCCCTGGCTTCACACAGAGCCCGCTGGAGATGCAGGACCAGAACCACAAGGACCTCATGGCTGCGCTTGAGAAAAAGTTTGAATGCAGCTGAGAGTCACTCTCATGAGTGGAAGGAGGACAAGTCATCCCTCCTTCAGGCCACAAAAGCTGAAGGTGACTCAGCAGGAGAAGGAGCAGGGGGTGGGAGAGGACCGAGACCTCCATGAGGTCCCAGCTGGAAGATCTGCAGAGCCAGGTGATGAAAAAGCAGAGGAGGAAGAAGTGGTACAGGAGGCTTCTGCCTGGGTGAGGAAAGGTGTATTGTAGTGTGTGTTTGTGTCTATGTGTTTGTCTGTCTGTGTGTCTGTCTGTCTCGTGTCTGTGTGTGTCTGTGTGTATGTGTTTGTGTCTGTCTGTTTCTTGTAGTTTGTGTGTGTGTGTGTCTGTCTCGTGTTGTTTGTGTGTCTGTGTGTGTGTGTCTGTGTTTGTGTGTGTGTTTGTATGTCTCTTTGTATCTGTGTGTGTGTCTGTCTCGTATCTGTGCGTGTGTCTGTCTCGTGTTTGTGTGTGTGTGTACGTGTGTATGTCTGTTTCTTGTGGTTTGTGTGTGTGTGTCTGTCTTGTGTTTTTTTTTGTGTGTGTGTGTGTGTGTGTGGTGTGTGTGTCTGTCTTGTGTTTTTTTGTTTGTGTGTGTGTGTGTGTCCTTGTATCTGTGTGTGTGTGTGTGTCTGTCTCGTATCTGTGCGTGTGTGTCTGTCTGGTGTTTGTGTGTGTGTCCGTGTGTATGTCTGTTTCTTGTAGTTTGTGTGTGTGTGTGTGTGTGTGTGTCCTTGGATCTGTGTCTGTCTCGTGTCTGTGTGTTTGTGTCTGTATGTATGTGTGTCTGTCTCTTGTTGTTTGTGTGGGTGTTTGTGTGTGTCTGTCTCGTGTTTGTGTGTGTGTCTGTCTTGTGTATGTGGGTAAGTGATTGTGTGTGTCTGTGTGTGTCTCTGTGTTTGTGTGTGTGTGCACGCATGTCTCTTTGTGTCTCTTTGTATCTGTGTGTGTGTCTCTCTTGTGTTGTTTGTGTGTGTATGTTTGTGTCTGTGTGTGTCTGTCTGTCTTGTGTGTGTGTGTGTCTGTGTGTATGTGTTTGTCTGTTTCTTGTAGTTTGTGTGTGTGTGTGTCTCTGTGTTTGTGTTGTTTGTGTGTCTGTGTGTGTGTGTATATGTGTATGTCTTGTGTTGTTTGTGTGTGTATGTTTGTGTCTGTGTGTGTCTGTCTGTCTTGTGTGTGTGTGTGTGTCTGTGTGTATGTGTTTGTCTGTTTCTTGTAGTTTGTGTGTGTGTGTGTCTCTGTGTTTGTGTTGTTTGTGTGTCTGTGTGTGTGTGTATATGTGTATGTCTTGTGTTGTTTGTGTGTCTATGTGTAAGTGTGTGTCAGTCTTGTGTCTGTGTGTGTGTCTCTGTGTTTGTGTGTGTGCATGTCTCTTTGTATCTTTGTGTGTGTCTGTCTCGTATCTGTGCGTGTGTCTGTCTGTCTCGTGTTTGTGTGTCAGTGTGTATGTCTGTTTCTTGTAGTTTGTTGTGTGTGGTCTTGTGTTTTTTTGTTTGTTGTTGTGTGTGTGTGTGTGGTGTGTTGTCGGTATATGTGTTGTGTGTGTCTGTCTCGTGTCTGTGTTTGTGTCTGTATGATGTGTGTCTGTCTCTTGTTGTTTGTGTGGGTGTTGTTTGTGTGTGTCTGTATTGTGTTGTTTGTCTGTGTGTGTCTGTCTTGTGTATGTGGGTAGTGATGGTGTGTCTGTGTGTGTGTCTCTGTGTTTGTGCACGCATGTCTCTTTGTGTCTCTTTGTATCTGTGTGTGTGTGTGTCTCTCTCGTGTTGTTTGTGTGTGTCTGTCTGTCTATCTGTCTTGTGTGTGTGTGTGTGCATGTCTGTCTTGTGTGTGTATGTATGTGTGTGCATGTCTGTCTTGTGTGTGTGTGCGTGTGAGTGCGCGTGTGTGTGTGTGTGTGTGGTGTGTGTGTGTGTGTGTGTGTGTGTGTGTGTGTGTGTGTGTGTGTGTGTGTGTGTGTGCGTTTGCTCGCAGGGCATGTGATGCGTCAGTGCAGTAGTTTTGGAGAAGTAGAGCTTGTACATGCTACATGCTACATGCTACTTCCAGCTACTGCCACCGGACAGCCTGTTTTCCGGGGCTGAAAGAGGAGCCGAGTGTGTGTTGACTCCTCCGCCGGTACATAGCCTCTCACACTGCCAAGACCTGGTACACGCCTCCCCGTGGCACACATGGGAACTGGTCCCTTGTGGTTCCAGGCTAAGTTGTACAGGATCTCGGAGCAGCAGTGGGCCCCAGAGACGCGGCATGCAGGCCCATCGGTGAGTAGAAACGCCCTGATGCCCGTCAACCACTGCCCCAGCTATGGGTAAATAGTGAAGACCCCAACGGGGGCGCAGGTGGAGGATGATGGTGTGAGAACCGACACAATGGCTGGGAGGGAGGAAGAAGGCAACCCCAAAGCCACGTGGGTTTACTCGGGGGGGGGGGTACAGTGGCTGGGGGAGGAAACCCCAAAGACAAACCTGCACCTGGAGACAGGCACAGGCGGAGTCCAACTGACCAGACCACCGGCCCCCCCTTGCAACTACTACCAGACGGAGGTCATCATGGGTTCCCTCTAGCACTGAAGGTCTATCTGGTAAGGTGGAAGTCTGCGAAACCCCCACCCCCGTGGCGATGGAAGAAAACAGAAGCTAGTCCTCAAAAGCTGGGTATGGTACACAAAATTGTTTATGGAGATGTTCCCAAATATGTGAGAAAATATGTTAATAGAATAAATGAAGTTCACAGGTACTCCACTAGGGGTAGCTCAACAGATCATCCCCCGCCACCTCAGATCTAGGACTAATCTGGACTAACAGTTGGTTTTATGTGGAACTACCTTTGTTACCTGGTACCCTCTAAAACAGGCTTAGTAAGTATAAATAGTCATTACCTATGTTTACTGTTAATTATTCTGTAGAACATGGATACATTTATTTAATGTAAGATGAATGATTGATGGTTGCTGCCACTTTGTCTCCCCCCCCGCCCTGATAGGACCAACTAGAAAAGAGGTCTTGGGGCTTCATTGTGTCATCTCGACTATTTATGTCTTTTAATGTATGACACAGAGTAATGTTTTCATATTTGATATTTAGTGGTCAAACAAAAAAAATCAATCAGTCACCTATATAATAACTACTGCATACACACAAACACTAGCTACACAAATAATCTTTTAAAGTAAATGTCATGTTTGTTGGTCTATTGTAGTTTAAATGTTAGTTGCACTCCAGTCATGTTAATATAGTTTGATGTAGAAATCGAGGAAAAACACCAAATTAAAAAATATAAGTGGCTCAAACGATTTCACGTGTTCAATTAATATATTAATATAAGGTTGTCTGGAGGCACATGTGGTCATCCAAAGAAAATAATGAAATGAACACGGACCCAACAGGTGGATTTAGGGCCACAGAGCCTTCAACATCGCTGCAGCTCAACAGTTATGAAGATGAAAAGCTTTAGAATATACACTGGTTATTGTCAAATCAGCTACCAACTTGAATTATTTGGTATAGATCCATTATCAGTTTACCTTTTCCTATAGCAATAATCAATAAATCCTATGATTTCCATGTAGTTCTGGTCTGATGATGTACCCGAGCCTCGTCTGTCAGGGCTCCAGCATGTTGAGCCTGTTTTGATTTTACTCTAACCTGAAGTCTGTTTGTCCTGAGTTTCCTGAACACATCCCTGCTGGTTCTCCAACTCCACACACCTGCTGTTATCTGTGCTCTGCCACCCCCCGGTCCTGATGACCCCCCCCTCCTGCTCCATACAAGCCGTGACCAGACCCCCGTTCCCTGTGGACCGGTAGCCTAACCAGTATGTGGAGCTCTTGTATCGTGTCTCTAGTTTTTGAAAGTCTTTCTGCCTGTTGTTAACCTGCCTCCTGTTCCTCTGTCTACAGTCAACCACCTGGATAGAGACTCCCGCCTGCCTGGCCGACAACTTCACAGATGCATTCTGGGATCTGCACAAACCGTCCAGACTGCCTGTGTCACCCCCTGCCAAAATAAGGACTTACCCGCTTCCATATTCATACTACAAATAAATAATCTCCTTGTTATTCCTACCTACCTCGTTCTGGTCTGCTTCTGGAACCAGTACTAGACACATGGTGACAAAGTCTGTCCCCCCCCCCCATAACATAACATTATTCTACAGTAATTTACTCATTACTTTAATTTGATCTTAACCTCCCCTAATGAGATGGATGTGCAACATGTTTGGAGCACAGAGTCCAGTCCTGGTTTAATGTTGGAGACCGCTTCTCGGAAAGAAAGAAAATCAAAAGAGCTGTTCTCTGTTTATTTATTTGCTTGGTTGTATTTAAATTTAGCCACTAGTTTTATATTGTGTTAAAATCATGGCTACATATGCTATTTCTAATCGTTTTAAATTTTAATTTTATTTCTCGGGAAAATCACCCTCGCCCCCCCCCCCCCCCCCCCCCCCCCCCCCGCCCCCCCCCCCCCCCCCCCCCCCCCCCCCTCTGGCTCGCGACCCCCCTGTGGGTCTCGACCCCCACTTTGGGAATCACTGCTCCAAAGCAGGACTAGTAAACCATCAGATATCAGATAATCAACCTGATCTGTTGTGTCTCACTGAAACATGGCTGGGCCATGGAGAGTACGTTAGTCTAGATCACTGTTTCCCAAACTTAGGGTCGGGACCCAAAAATGCGTTTTATTGGGTCGCCAATTGGCAGTAAAATGCATATCAATCTTATGTGAATGAGTGAATCTTTTTTGCTCCACTGGTCTGTTCAGCTCAGATGCTGTGGGGGGGGGGTCCTCTCTCTCTCTTCTCTTATCGTAGGAGAGGATAAGAAAGTGAGTTGAGAAAGGGGTGAGACACAGAAAGGAGAATAGAGAGCTTTTCTGTTTACTTTTATAATGGAATAAATATACTTCATATACATTTAAATTCATGGTTTGTTCCGTCTTTTGTCCACAGTTTAAAATGTAGATGTTACAATGATTCATGGTGTATTTTTATTTTCAAACCTTCCGTTTTTAAGTAAAATCATTGAAAAAGTAGTCTTTCAACAACTCAACCATTTCTTGTCACTAAGCAACAGTTTTGATACCTTTCAGTCGGGTTTCCGACCACACCACAGCACTGAAACGGCTCTTGTCAAAGTCTTTAATGACATCCACCTTAACACAGATAATGGCAAAATTTCAATCTTAGTATTACTTGATCTCAGTGCTGCATTTGACACGGTCGACCACGATATACTACTAGACCGATTGGAAAACTGCGTTGGCCTTTCTGGCTCAGTACTAAACTGGTTTGAATCCTACCTAAAGAATAGGGATTACTTTGTGTCTATAGGTAATTATGCATCTGAGCGTACAAATATGACGTGCGGAGTTCCGCAAGGCTCCATTCTGGGGGCCTCTTGTTTAACACTACATGCGTTCACTGGCTCAGATATGGAGAAAAACAAAATAAGTTACCATAGTTATGCGGACGGACACACAAATTTACATATAACCTTATCGCCAGGGGACTATAGTCCAATCAAAAACGGACTAAGTGCATCGAAACAAATTAACGGCTGGATGTGCCAGAACTTTCTGAAATTAAATGAAGGAAAAACTGAGGTGGTTGTTTTTGGAGCAAGAGAGGAACGATAAAAGTCTGCGCTCAGCTTCAAACAACAATGTTTAAAAACAACAGACAAAGCCAGAAATCTTGGTGTAGTCATGGACTCAGACCTGAACTTTAACAGCCACATAAGACAATTACAAAGTCAGCCTACTATCACCTTAAGATATAGATCAAGGGTTAAAGGACTTATGTGCAAGGATTTGGAAAAACTTGTCCATGCCTTTATCTTCAGTAGACTTGACTACTGTAACGGGGTCTTTACAGGTCTCCTAAAAACTCAATCAGACAGCTGCAGCTGATTCAGAACGCTGCTGCTCGAGTCCTCACTAAGACCAAGAGACTGGATCACATCACTCCAGTTCTGAAGTCTTTACACTGGCTTCCTGTGTCTCAAAGAATTGATTTCAAGTACTCTTGCTATTTTATAAATCACTTAACGGTTAGGTCCAAAATATATTGCTGATCTGCTACTACACTATGAACCACCCAGACTCTCAGGTCATCGGGACAGGTCTGCTTTCTGTCCCCAGAGTCAGAACTAAAAGGGTGAAGCAGCTTTCAGTTTCTATGTCTCATATTGGAATAAACTCCCAGAAACATGTACCTTTCTGATCCGCTGCACTCTCAGTTCTTTTTAAATCAAGGCTGAAGACCTTTCTATTTGATGCTGCCTTTCTTTAAAGACTAATCATTTCTTTAAATTTCTTATGCTGCACGTAAATTTTATTCTGGTGTTTATGTTTCTCTTTGTTTTTAACTGTCTATTCATGTGTGTTACCCGCGTTTTAATGCTGTATGTGAGTTTTTTACGGTTTTACTTGTGTGTTTTATTTGTTAACCGCTGATTTTGTGTAAAGCACTTTGAATTGCCTTGTTGCTGAAATGTGCTATACAAATAAAGCTGCCTTGCCTTGCCTGCCTTAGTATTTTTATAAATTTGGGTCCCGGGGAGACAACAAAATTCTCTTTTGGGTCTTGGGCTGAAAAAGTTTGGGAACCACTGGTCTAGATGAACTGGCTGAGGGACAGTGCTGTTAAGATTACACGTTAGTCCATATTTTTTGTGTGTGAATTCATACGGTGATTAAAAACCTTAATGCGTAATAAATAAGTTTAAAAAGGGATGTTTGATTTGAAATTGTACTAAAATATTTTACATTAAAAATATATCTTTACATTTTGTTCTTTATTACAAATGCTATTTTTTATGTTGAAGTTAAAGGTCAAATGACCAGAGTTTAGTGAAGGCCACACCTTTTGCATTGTGGGTAAAAAGGTATCCAGAGAGAGAGAAATGTACGGGCTGCAGCCATCTTTGATTCAAGCTTGTTAGTGAATCCTAAACCTAGACTACATTAGAACTCGTTTGAAAGCCTCGTTCTTAATCTTCAACATCCATCATGGAAAACATTACAGCCAGTTATATTTGCTGGTTTTTACCGAGCTCCAGGACCAGATTCTGAATTTTTATCTGAATTCTCAGAGTTTTTATCAGGTGTAGTCCATAAATCAAAAGTACTTATTGTAGGAGATTTTAATATCCATGTGGACGTTGCCAACGACAGCCTTAGTGCTGCTTTCATCTCACTACTAGAGTCAGCTGGTTTCAGTCAGACTGCATAAGGCCACTCACTGTTTGACCCCCACCCCCGACCTCGTGCTGACATACAGCATCACAATTGAAGATTTAATAGTATTTCCGCCAAGTTTAGATTGACAAGACAGTCTGAACATGTGTAGGAAGGCCCTCAGAAATGCCAGATCAGACTATTACTATTAATTAATAATTAATAAGAGATCAGACTGTTACTCCTCACTAATAGAAGAAAATAAGAACGACCCCAGGTTTTCAGCTCTGCAGCCAGGCTGACAGAGTCCCA
>NW_022605057.1:0-14777 GCF_008692095.1 Etheostoma spectabile | reverse complement strand
AAATATAAAATTGCAAAAATACTCAAGTGAAGTACAAGTAGCTCAAAGTCTTGTTAGGAACAGTATTTTAGTCACCCTTGTTAGTGTCCACCGCTGGTTTGTTGGACATCAAAATACCTTTTAAATAAATACATATGGATGTAAAATGGAATGACATAATACACAAGATTCTAATTCCAATTGTCCATGTGGTTTTTTAACTTTTAACAGAGAGAGACCAAGCAGATGGAGTATGTGTTGGTAATATTCCTTCAATCAGTGAGCGCTCAATCACATCCTCATCATCACTGTAGCACAAAAGTGCAGCCACAGGAGGAGTGCGAAACAGGCATGCAGAGCAAGCTGTTTCTGAGAATGTGGCTCCACCATGGTGCTGCATGGCAGAGGGACTGGGCATCGGCAGACTGAAGAGGTTAGTGAGGCATTTCCCATTTCTGTTCTGCCTCTTGTGGTTTTTCTGACTACACAATCAATGTCTACAAATCCACATGATTAAACGTGCCACTGGTTGCACAGATCAGCCACTGGGAAAGGAGCTAAGGGGTCGATGCTGAGTGAGCTTTTGGTTCAGACTTGTGTCAGATGCACGCCAGTATACTCGCCTGCATGTCTAGTTATGCTTCTCATTTTTTGTCTGAGGGGCAGCAGCAAAAAAAATTAAAAAGGGCACCTGCTGCATGCGGTGGGCCCAAAAGCCTTAGTTTTCTAGCATGTAGCCATGTTGGAGGCACTGGGCACACAATAGGGTTCTGCATCTCATTTTCTTTACTGGAAGGGCACTTTATAACGTTTTGTCTACCGTAGGCGGTGCCCGAAAGGGGCCAGTACTCACCAGTACTGAGTAAAGCACTTCTGATTTTTTCTCACAAGTACCACTTACTTCTAATTGTTATTAACAGTATTACCAATAGGCTACGTCTATGGCTGATATTTGCACCAAAAAAGGGTGTAAGTACACTGTGTATATATATATACATGTGTATATATATGTGTAGGGGCCCTCATGTGAGTAGGGCCAAAAAGATGCTAGATGAAAAGGGGAAGGGGCCCATAGAAATGCCTTTCTACAGGGCCCAGAATGTTAATATAAAATGTAGAATATACAGTATATATATTTCTTCATGATTGGGAGAAACCAAGCAAGTCTACAGCATGTGAAATCTTTTAAAACACATTGTCCGACACTGCTACGATTCCGATTGACTGTGAGATTGGCAGATGAATCAGGATTCTTCAAACTAAATAGTTGAATATTTGCAGTCACCCCTACAAGATGTGAGTATAAATAAAAGTATAAATTTAACTATATTAGGGTATTGGCACCTTGCTTCGTGCAATCCAGGCACTGAAGAAGGCAATTCAAACATAGGGCACCAAGATGGATCGGTGCCCCCGTGATCCCGGTACAGTGGCCTCATCATTGCGTGAATGGCTATACCTGTAACTATACCTACAGAGACTGCATTGACTGTAGAAGTCGGAACATATCAGGTCAGTATTAAAAGAAGTGGAATCACGCTTGTCTGCTCTAATTTCACAGCACCCCATCCATCCGGCCCCCACAGCGCCCTGAAGCAGCAGCAGCAGTCTACCTATAGTCCACAGTCTATGGTCTGCTACACGGGAGATAATCTCAGGGTTTAGCTGCAGCTACCTTATTGTCTCCTAAACTCTTACTGTCCTTGAGCTAGGAATGCTGTAAACAGGTAGTAACACTAGAACTGAAAGTCTAAGCTAAAAAAAACGATAAGTTATGTTGTATATAGTTTTTCAAATATTTTATAAATAGGCTATAAGTCGGCTCACTTTTCAGCACTCACGGCAATCAGCTGATTTTTCAACTGTATTTAATTTCACATATACAGCATTCTTCTCAAAAAAAGATCAAATGTCAAAATGTGGTGGAATACCATTTTTCAGCTCAGCACTGTAACTTTGATTTCTGCTCAGACATGTCCCCTAGCAGTAGCATTGAGATGCTCCAGTACCTGAGGGGATTTGAAGCTGATTTAAGCAAAGAAGCACAAAAATAACACTGGTTATAGCCTTACCAGCTAAGAGCTGAACTTGCCAATTTGGAGTGGCGTAGAGCACAGCCTGGCTGTGTTCAGCATCCAGAAAGGATTAACATATTTTTAGGTTTTACTCCAGAGCCCTCAGCAGCACTCTGTGGTTATATTTAGCAACAGAACATCCGTAACATGGCACAGTTTGGGACTTTCTCACGCTTGATGACTTTAAAGTGTTGCTAAGCCTTCAAGGCTACAGCAAACATATTAAGACAAACAGAAATATTTAATCACAGAAAAGACACACATTTAAAAAGACACATTTAATTTATTCAAATGTCTGATTCAAAGAAATTCCTGCTTTACATCTGACATTTCTAGAGTGCAATTCCTCACGTTATAATTACAAGTACATACATATATATCTATCTGTATATATAGATATATATAGATTATATATACACACACACTACTGGTCAAAGGTTTGGGGTCACTTAGAAATTTCCATTGCACTCCATTATAGACAGAATCCCAGCTGAGATCAGTTGCTTTTTATTTTAACCAGGGAGCAGTTTTCAGATTACATTATGTGCTCACATAATTGCAAAAGGGTTCTTCAATGTTTTTCATTTAGTTTTTAAAAATGATATCTGATTAGTAAACAGAATGGACCTTTGAAACATTGGATGAGTGGTTATGATGATATAGGCAATGTTGATATTTCAATAAAGATCAGCTACCCACTCAGATCAACTGGTATTCTGTCTATAATGGAGTCGAATGGAAATTTGTAAGTGACCCCAAACTTTTATATATATAGTATTATATAATATATATATATATAGATATATATAATAGATATATATATATATGGAATATATATATGGAAATTTAAAAACGTAAGCAGTTAATTACCCTGAGAGAAGTAAACAAGAATAACAAGGATTTTCTTCGGAGCTACCCAAGTCTATATACTCAGCTTAATGACCACAATAGTGGAGTCTTTTTAAAAGAGCCCTGCAGCCACACATGTTTCAGGGCCGCGGACAGGGCAACCTGCACATTCCTGGTACAGGAATTTATTGTCAAACTCCTACTAAATCTTCCTCCTTTACATGCAGCGGTTACCTGCTGTTTCTGCACTCATTCCTTTATTCGGATCCCCATTTGCTGCCAACTATGTAGCAGCTACTCGTCCTGGGGTCCACATAAAATGATCACAACATATACTGTACATATTTCTCCAATCATCCCAGGGCTAAACCCGCCTCCATTTCTCACTATAAGTTGAGCGTCATAGCACCAACAACAGGACTCAGTGACGAGGTGTTCAGTATAATTTTCTTTAAAATAAATTCTAAATTCAAGATGACTTACATCTTTGATTTTCTCTCTGTGCATAGATATATTTCTTTATATACTACATACAACTGCTTCTTTTTTTATATATATTTATATGTAACTTTTAATAAAACTAAGCTGCTGGGCGGAAGGAAAACCAACCCGGACGTAAAATGCCGTGATCAGACTTAAGTATGAGAATTGGGATCACAACATTTCAATTTTAAAAACTAAAACTATCCCCTTCCACATGTGCTGAAAACAAATCACTTTTCACTGTAGAAACAGTGTGGCTGTGTGATGGCATCAATAAAGGTGGGTGTGACAAGGTGGGGAGTGCTATAAAATGTTGTAACTTTCAAACAATCCCACTAGAAGGTACTAAAAGATATTTCTTCACGTGTGTTTGGGCCAATCGTTGAAGCCTAATGAATTGAATGCAATGGCATTGAAATTCTACAGCAAAAACTGTGAGAAACTGTATTTTCTCAGACTTGATCTTAGACAGTTTCTTCATAAAGTGATATAGTATTTATGGCCAAAGGCCTTTAATTACTAATCTAACTATCTATCCTTAATTAAAAGGTTGTAAAAATGACTCCTAGCAGTCAACCTAAGAACAAGAGAAGCTGCTAACCAGAGAGATGGTGCTCAAAATACCTCATCACATCCTCCATATTTTTACCGAACCTTACCTCGAAAGCTGTGCGTTTCTAAACCTTGAGCCTCCTTAAAAGAGTTAACATCTTGTCACAAAGACGCTCGCACTCGCCTCTTCGTGATCCATCTTTTACATCAATGTTGGTGCGCATCTGACTTAGAAAACACAAAGTGATTGAGTGCTATTACTGGTACAGGGTATCAAACGTGTGGCTTTTCACAGCAAATTACACGTGCCGGACTTTTTGTCGTCACCGCCTCCTCCTCCACCCTCTTTCCTGTTGGGATCGTTGAGCTCGTCAAACAGTCCAGTGTCAATCATCTCGTGCTGCCACTGAATGGGTACAGCGCCTGTGCTAAACTCCTTGAAGAATTTATCGTCATTGGCGTCAAACACGATGCCCTTGATCTCGGAGAACTCGGCGATCTCATCGGTGTCCTTGGCGTAGACGACGTTGGGCTTGGGCACCCCGGGGGATCCACTAGCCGGCCTCTAGACGAGGGAAGTTGATGGTCTTGAACCACTCGTGCTTCCTGGGATCCTCCAGGTTGTTTCTATGGAGAAGGTAAAAAATACAAGTTCAAAACTACATGTCAGATATATTGTAACAGAAGCTGCGGATTCATGGAACATTTCGGTTACAGTAAGGTTTTTGTTGCCTTTATTCAACCAGTTCATTCTTTTCTTTTCTTTTTAAGAAAATGTTGGGCTGTTTTTGCCTTTAACTGAAAGGAGAGGTGACAGCTGAGGAGAGAGAGAGTGGACGACATACTGAAAGGCCACGGGTTGGGATCAAACCCAGGCCACTGCAGCAAGGACTGTGCCTGGTACATGGGTACACGCTCAACCAGGCGAGTGCCTGGAAGCAGTTCATTCTTAGCAGTTATTCCGATCTCAGTTTCCTAACATCCATTGCACAGGAATCCCACTATATACCTATTGAATAAAAAAAAAATACTGTATATGTATTTTTGAAGAATATCCTTTTGCAAAAATTAACAAAGTAAGTGACAATGTGGGAAAAATCTGATTGACTAAGCAGCCCATGGCTTGTTTATGGCTTAAAAGGGTAGAAGAAGCTCTTACTTAAAGCCCAGGCGCTCTTCCATTTTCTTCTTGAGGAACTGCTCGATGGTCCTTGGTGACAGCATCAAAGCACTTGTGCTCCACTTTGGTTCCTCGTTGAGAATGCGGCGCTGTACCTCCTCCTTCTCCACCTTCTCCTTCTTGCTTTCAGGACCTTTGAAAGGTGTGTAGCCTGCCACCATCTCGTAGATACTGCAGCCCAGGCCACCAGTCCACTGATGTCCTGTAAGGAGTTTTGGACAGGAGCTCAGGGGCCATGTACGCTCCAGTACCAGCCTGGAGGACAGAGAGAGAGAAGGATAAAGCCTTTAAATACATGTTACACTTAACGTACACTTAGTTTTTTTTATATGACAGCTCTCTACTCTTTGAGATTTGATTCTGTAGATGAAAGCAATGATGATAGACGGTGGCATTCAATGTAACAGTCCATTTTGAAAGGACACAGAAAGAAAGGTCTTGTGGAGGACAGACTGGTAAAGAACAGCTTTAAAACTGAGAGACATAACCTTCGTACGTCCCCATTGACAAGTGTTACATAAGACAGCTGTCTGAGTTACTTAGAGCTTTACTCTAGTCTTCTCTTTTTTGTCTCTCCCTCTGTGAAACTTTCACTCCCTCCCTTTCTCCCTCGAATGAAATCACCTGCATCCCTAATCCTAATGCCAGGCCTACTACCTGTCAAGAAGCGTGAGTGTGTCTACACACTGACAGAGTTGTCCAGCCTCTTACTAAAAAGACTGGCATTTCTGGAAGCCTCCTGAATCAGCCTCCTGTACATTCAACATAACACTCAGTCGTGCCACTAATGTACAATTATTGCACACAGCCAAAAACAAACAGGGAGCAGAGATATCTTATCGATACTGCAAGTAGGCCTAAGTCCTGGAGAATCCATGTTACAAAAATCTTTTTTTAAGAGGTCCATAGGTTAAGTGTTGTACCGTAAGCATCGGACACTGCATCATTAAGCATTAAGCACTTTTATTCTCTTTGCGTTCCAGATTTTGATCACGCGGTTCTTCAAGATCTTTCTTTACTTTAACAAGTGTGACAAGACTTCTGACTGATTGATTAGCAGAAGATAATGCATCTCCATTGAGCAAACGTAAGCAGGTTTGCATGCACAACCTTGATGCCACTTAAAACTTACACCAATGTCTCTTGCATACAGATCTATTAAATTCCAGCAATTTGTAACTATGTTCTGTTCACCTGAAATGTGTGGATCTGTAAACAAATAAAGAACCTGTACACTGTGGTCAGTCAAAGGGGCAAAACTCTTCCATGACCATACAGGTTACAGTTATCACCACAATGAATCAGATTTTAGTTGTGAAGATCAGATCTCTCTCTTTGATAGCCGGGTTAAGGTCAACTTGTTTGCAAACTAAAATGTCTAAACATATTCAGCGTAGGTTTTTACCTGGATCTGTCAATCTAATCAGGGACAGACTTGTGTAATGCCCACTAAGAAGATTAGGGGACCAAAGCCAGCCTTCCCTGTAGGAGGTTAGCTCAGTCACTTTGACAGGCTGAGGAGCATCAGAATACAAGCTAATGAGCTTACTGGACTTTTATGGAGCTGAGAGCTTACTCTTTGCTACTCCAAGTAAGTCCTGTAGAAAAAACTGTCATCTTTTTTTAGGTCATCTGTAGGTTAATGAAATATACTGTAGGTATAATGAGACAAGAACTGAATAAAAACATTGGATATTTTGTGTTGTGTACATCGGGTCATTCTTAGATTATTCTATTAGTGAATTTTTTTAGCTTGCGGTCATGTCCCATCTGTATAATAGATCTTTGCCAGCACCTGATCTTTTTTAAAACTCAGAGATTGATCTGACAGGCCATCATGTTGTTTGGTAAATGACAACCTTTTCTTTTGATGTTGTTGAGGGATTTTCAGTTTGATGCAAGAACTGTGCAGCACAACGTGGTGTAACATCAAGCCAAAGTCCTTGCTGACATGATATTGGTGTTATTCTTTTCAAGGCAAGATGAAGACTTATAGTCTTCGTAAAGTGTCACGAAAATAAACTGTAACTCAGCTGAGGCAACTCTCTCGAAGTAACGACTCCACAGAAATTCTCTACAACCAAGTTGCTGAGGGAAACCCTTCTACATCTACTGACTGCTGCTTTAACAAGCCTGGGATCTCCAAGGTCTTAACTTAGCCCCTACACAAAATGGTGGCGTATAAATGGCCAGGCTATAATCTGACTGCTAAAGGATCAAATGTGTTATATAATAGATTCAGAGACTCATTGCACAGATTCTATGCAATCCTGTAATCTCTGTCCGGATTTAAAGTAAAAACCCCAATGAGACTGACAGCCTGTCTACTTCAGACAGTTTTTAGCTCCAAACTCATCTTCAGATAAGTGAAGATAGACCGTCTTGGAGATAAATCATCCAGCAACCAGTGGTCTCTGTTCTTTGTATTTTCTTTTCTGTTACGGGATGTGATGTCTTAAACTCCAACCTTAAAGATCAGATAAACATAACACAATCAGGGGAGAGTCTTTGTCGGTATTTTGGGGTATGCAACTTCAAAGACTATTAGATAAAATGGTTCTTTAGGGTAAACATCTTATTATGCTAGAGGAGTTTTGGAGGAGTCCTGCTAGAGGAGTCACTTCTGTCCAGCAAAGTGCTCTCATGGTTAAGGCATCCTAATGGCTTTGACAGTGCAACTTTGTGTTCTTAGTGTACTTCTTTTTTGTGTTTTTCCAACTGAACTTTGCCTCTCAAGCAGAATATCACTGTTGTGTGTACATCTACTCACCATCTGGGTGGTGGTCTTCGTTGGTTCCATCTCTATGGCCAGACCCAAGTCAGAAAGTCTGCACTGGCCTTGGCTATCCAGCAAACACGTTCTCCGGCTTCATGTCACGGTATATGATATTCATTTCGTGCAGATGAAGAAGGCCGGTGGCGATCTGCGCTGTGTAGTGGATGATGCGCTTTTTCTCAATGCCCTTGTCCGCACCCTTGCCATCATAGCCAATATGGTAAATGTGGTACCTGAGGTCTCCTCCATTCATCAGGGTCATAACAAGGCACAGGTGGGTCTTGTTGTCATAGGCATAGCCCAAGTTGACCAGAAAAAGGCTGTAACCTTCTCCAAGATCTTCTTCTCCAACAGAGCCATCTTCTCACCCTTCTTCTTCTTCAGTCGCTTTTTACACAACTTCTTACAGGCATACATCTGGCCTGTGTTCTTCACCTGAACAGCACACACCTGGAAAAAGACAGATCATTTGTTAAAAAGGAGGAGGTTTTTTTCATTACCAATGATTCCAAGATTTGACTGATAGCTTAAATCATCAATCTATGCTATCACATATTTTAAGATTTTGGTATTGATATTATCACAAATAATGCCCCATAACACTGACTGGACTAAAAACCAGACAATTGGTTCAAGAAGTCAACCAAACTTGACCCTTGTCAGCTTTGTCTTGGAACCCTATTTGTCACCTGTCTAAGTCACATCTTGAACTAAACACACTTTTTGTATCATTCCTTCCCTGTAGACAGAGGATCAGATCTATCGACTGCATTGCACTGCTAAGTAACTTACATTAGCAGTTAAATAATGATTGCCCAGTATCAAGTAGAGTTCCATGATTCACTTCTGTACGCGTTACTTTAAAAGAAAACTGTATTTGACAATTACAGAAGATTTACACTAGTAGCGGCCTTCACCATCGTTTCCATGTTAAAACATCACTGTGATCTTTTTGTTGTTGTTGTCTAAACCCATTTCAACACTTCTATCATAGTAGTTGTCTCAATAAGTTGCTTATTGAGTTATTTAGGTTGTATACTTAAGCTTGTTGCTAAGAGCTTGACTCAGAAAAAAAGGTTCCTCAAGGCTCGATTGTGGGTCCTCTGTATGTGCCACGTATGCTTCGGATTTTCTTCAGACGTCACATCCATCTCAAATCTTTTAAATGTTATTATGAAAAAACTCACACTGCTATTTTCTGAATATACAATTTAACAAATACTGCTTGTCCATGTATTACTTAGCAGCTGGTTTTCTTAAACAGACAAGCTTGAAACGATTTTGAATTCTTAGTTGTTTAAAAAAAAGATGTTCTGTTATCTTAATGTCTAAATTGAAAAAGAGATCTTGATCTCAATAACAATAAGAGCTTCTATTAATCGTCATTTAAGCAATGCTAGTTCTATCAATGCAAGACCACTACTTCCTGCATTGCGGCTTTGTGTTTGGTACTTTATGAAACATGAGCCTGGATTTTTTGAAATCCAAGAGCCTGTATGGAACATGACCTTGTGATATAAGGTATGGTCTCTTGCCATACAACATCTTTTCTTATGCTTCAACGCAAATACACCTCTATACCGTAGGGTTAAGGGGTGTCCTAAGACTGGAACGCTGACCATGAAGCATAATACTCTACTGTAGCACCATCAGTACAATCCCAATGTAAAATGCATATTATACTTTTTATGCAATGGAAATACATATTTTTGAAAGACACTGGAAAAGTCCTGCAACTGAAATCCGTCTCAAAAGATAAATGGTTTGCCAAAACGTATAAAATGATATGCTTGCATGCTTACCTCTCCGAAGCCTCCCTTGCCAAGAGTTCTGAACTCATAAAAATATTTATCATTGATGGGCTGTTTCTCATACTCTTTCCACTGGAGGAATTTATCAAAAAATGGACTCTCCTGGTAATCTGTGAAGGGTTTGCCCTTCAAATATTCTCGTACACCATCCTGGACTTTGCTTTTCATCACCTCCTCAAAGGTGGCATCTGTCACATTCTTGCATTTGTCAGCAGGCTCGTCAGTAAGAAAGGTCAGGAAGTTCTTGGAGTCGGCCTTGCAATACTTGTTCATGTGTTTGCCGCGCCTTGTCTTTTGTTGCACCTTCAGCCAGATCCCAGTCATACAGCTCATCCAGGAAATCGACAGCAAGCTTATACTCAGGTTTATTTGCAAGGAATTCCCGGAAAAACCTTTTACCAATAGGCTGCCTTTCACAGATCGATGTAAAGTCCTTTTCAAGGGTAGCTCGTGCTGAAGCACATTGCTCCGGCTTGGGGAGAGCCAAGCTGCGACGGCGCTTTTTCATCTCCTTGTCATCACCACCCTGGGCTTTTAGGTAGGCCGTGTTGGCCACCAGGTTATCCAGTCCCCCCATGTCACACATCTTGGCAGCTGTATGTGGTCTGTCCCCCCCTAAGTGACTGGGTTTTTCAGTGGCTCCCCACGGATATCCTCAGTCTTTCAGAATTTGTACGTCTGTTAGAGAGTGCAATAGGCTCCAAAGCCAGTGTTCAAATGAGCTTCTTCACCCAGCTTACCTGCAAACCTAAGGAACACAGACACACCCAGTAATTACTCATTTAGAATTAAATACCAGAGAGGGATTTTGGCTTAAGGATCTTTGTGTGGACTATTCAAGGATGCTGAGCACAGAAAGGGAATCGTAAGCGGGCTCTGTCCTAAGAGGCTTTGTAGCCCTCTATATTTGTTCACGGTGTACAGTAGTCTTGAACAGTGGGCCAATGTGTTCTTTGACTATGCATTTAATGGCGAGACAGAGTAAAAGACTCAAAACGAAGCCGAAGATGTTGTGGAAGAGCGAGAAACAATCGTAGTTTTTGGAAGGTTCTCATATGAACATCAACTGGAAACACATTAATGTTGGTTGGCCATTACGTAATACGATATTGTGGAATAAATAAGTTAGATGTTTAACCCTAAAGCCACCTACACATGATAAGCAGAAAAACCGCGAGGTAGACAATCACATGCGCAAAAGGGTTGTTGAAAGCATTAGAAAACCGTCTGTGGTAGACCATTTAGGTTTTGTTTGAAGAAGGGGACAGGTAATATAAGATTTTTTTACTCCCTGCTCTTCATGTAATGTCAGTCATGTAATGTGTATTATGTTGTTTCAGATTGTAGGTTATATTCAGTGTCAAATGTGGTTGTACGCTGAAGTGGAAATTTGAAAGAATGAAAAAAAAGGAAAGTAACATTAGGTACTTAGTGGGGTGAAGTAAGTAAAATTACAACCACAAGTGATCAAATAACTGACAGTTATTTATAACAGTGTTTAAGGATTACATAACCACGACAGCTGATTTATCCACCATACACTTACACTTATATGCTTTTAACAGCCACTGCTGAAAACATCACAAAATTAAAAAAAAATGAACTTGGCATACCCAAAACCACAAGTCACTAATTTCCCCAGGTCATACGGTACACATCTACCAGGTAAAAGGTGCCATGTAGCAGTGGTTGTTAGAATCACGAGTCAACACAGAGACTTAGCGGATCAGATCAAAGTGGCAACAGAGCTTCTTTCTGCTAGTTAGTTAAAAGCCTGAGGAGTATGACTTAATCATGTGACAGAAATGAGGTAAACTGTAGACCTGTGATACACCTGTTGCCTTCAGTGATACTACACACAACAGAGTGGAAAGCCAAAAGATTTCAGGCAAACAGACATCTTTTGGACTGAACTAAAAAGTATGTCTGTACCCGCATAGACAGTATAGAAATGGACAATGTGATGCCAGTGTTTTTTAATGGTGACTAGTGAAGGATATTAGAAGCACTTTTCCGGTGATAGCTGAGCGTTACTGCGCAGCCTCCACGAGAGCATGAAGACGTAGATGTGTTGTGTGAGCAACCTGTCTGAAAGTTGTAGGTCTTCTGGTAGCCGTGCCAAGAGAAATCTCAATCATTCTCAATCAGCAGAGACGGAGAACGTAGGTATATGTTAGGAGATAACATAGGAACAGGCTAATTACAGCAACTAACATGCTAGTTAACATTAGTAATCAAACTAAAACAGCTAGTGGAAGTCCAACTGTCTGCGAGCGTCTCCTGTACTGTTGGGTAATTTCTCTACTGTGCGACAGTAAGTCGCATGGTTATGACACAATTGTTAGCCTACTTTTACAAAAACATCTGCTACGAAGCCATAATGTGAGCTACAAGATAATGGATCCTTTTATACATTGTTCTGTTTTCTTTAGAAATAAACAATGGACAAAAAGAGTCTTTAAACGCTTCAGATGTAAAGTTATTCACTGTCAAAGTGACGTCAACATGATGGTCATTGGAATGTTGCACTGTGCTTGCTCTGGAGGAAACTACTAGAATGTTGGGTCTTTGTAAATTCTGGAGTGTGGTCTAGACCTGCTCATCTGTAAAGTGTCTCGAGATAACTCTTGTTATGAATTGATACTATAAATAAAATTGAAATTGAAACTGAAATTGAATGCTAGCGGCGGGTGAGTGCTAGTAGCATAAAATGGCTAGGTAGCATAAAATGCTAGGTAGCATAAAAATGGCGCCATAAGAGTGGCATAAGTGGAGGCTGGCTTACCCCTTGGGTACCCGATCTGCACAATCCGTCATGCGCATGCGCAAGATGTTCTCGCATGCGCAAGATGTTCTCGCATGCGCAGCTGATGATTTTTTTACGAGGATTCAGAACACTGCAGATCTGTTCCACACTGCCGGTCGTAGCTGTAGCAGTGTCACTGCCCGATGTGAGTCAAGTGAGTCACTTTGCATCAAGTAGTCCAAGATGCTAAGGAGAGGACTTCCGTAATGTCAACAGTAAACATGGAGCTACTTAACGGAGTTTGTTCACTGCTTCCTACAAGCTAGAAATCATACACAACAAAGGCTGTCATTGGAATGGGTTTTGAGCTAATTAGCAAAAAAAACGGGTTTGAAATGATTTCCATCTTCTGTTATGTTGTAATGGGAAAAAAAAGTTTATTTTATGGATTTCACAAATGTCAGTATGAAACGTTATGCCGTAAACTGGTTAAATCTGAGCATGCGGAACTCACATCTGCGCTCACACGGTCACACGCTCGAACTACAGACACCGCTACAACCGGAGCAGTGGTAGATCGTGCAGGTCGTAAAATCCTCCAAACAGGATTATCATCTTGGCATGCGCAGGACGGGATCGCGCACGGCAGCACAACTACGTACCGAAACATACATACAATAATCTGTATTTTCATTTTATACAATTCTGGTGTTAAATTGCATAAATATATATATATACAGGGTCCAAAATTAACTGTTGTTCACCAGCCAAATGCCTAGTGAATATTCTAATTTGACTCAATAGATTTTGTTTGCCTGTGAGTGAAGCAAATCTACCAGCCACTTATATATTTTACCAGCATTTGGCTATAGATGGTGTTAATTTTCGACCCTGTAAATACATACAGTGTATTGCCGCATATGCACTAAGTTAACTTGCATTTTTACGTTGTAGCCTTAAGACAAACCAGTAGTGATCGTCATTTTTACACATGAAATATGATGAATTGGCACTTTCCTTCCAACTGCTGTTGGCAGTAACCCTACGTTACACCACTGTGGTGAGGCAGGCTAATTCAGTACGATAAACCTTGGATAATATTCTTATCCTTTCACAAATGGTCTCAAGCTCAGTGGCTTGCACAAGATCAAGGGCTTTGCTCTCCGTCAGAGAGCCCAGAATCAGACCTTTTGACCTAAAAAGTTAGGATACGTCACAACACAGAGCACCCAGTGTCGCAGTGGATGAATGTTTTTTGGACTAATAAAAATCACAGTAATCGATCAAGTTAAGATTGCAATTCCTCAGCGGAATTTTGATTTTTGGTCGGAGTTATCCTAAAAGAAAAACGAGAATAGTGGACCGTTTATCAAGAGGAGAGGACAGAATTAGTAATAATAATCGCATTCCAACTTACATCTTATTTCCTAGTTTTCACCTAAACTAATTTAAAATTCAAAATTGTATTTTTAGAAAGAGGTGACTTGCCAGTTAAGGGAGCTGCAGTAAATATCAAATACAGTGGGGCTCACAAGTTTACATACACATGCTTAAGTTGACTAAAAAGAGGAATAAAAAAATCATGTTTTGAAAATTATTTTAATACCTAAATTAAAAATGAGGTAAAACCACCCTTTAAGGACACCAATTTTCTTTGTGAATGAATAACGTATTGTAAAATAATAAAGGGTCTTATTTAAAATACAGGGGTCATAAGTATACATACCCCTATGTTAAATTCCCATAGAGGCAGGCAGATTTTTATTATTAAAGGCCAGTTAATTCCTGGATTCCGGATATTATGCATCCTGATAAAGTTCCCTTGGCCTTTAGAAATTAAAATAGCCCCACATCCTCACATACTCTTCACCATGCTTAGAGATAGGCATGGTTTTATTTCAGTTAGACTAATAGCTGGTTGATTTGCAATGAGAGATGATTTATAGAAGTATCCCATGCCTATCTCTAAGATGGTGAAGAGTATGTGAGGATGTGGGGCTATTTTAATTCTAAAGGCCAAGGGAACTTATCAGGATGCATAATATCTGAATCCAGGATAAACTGGCCTTAATATACAAAATCTGCCTGCCTCTATGGGGAATTTAACATAGGGGTATGTATACTTATGACCCTGTATTTTAAATAAGAACATTTATTTATTTACAATACGTATTCATTCACAAAGAAAATGGTGTCCTTAAAGGTTGGATTTTTACTCATTTTTAATTTAGGTATTAAAATAATTTCCAAAACATGATTTTTTATTTCCTTTTAGTCAACTTAAGCATGTGTATGTAAATTTGAGCACCACTGTATGTCAAATGTC
>NW_022605056.1:0-35579 GCF_008692095.1 Etheostoma spectabile | reverse complement strand
TTAAATGCTGAGCACATGCAGGTGACGTCTGTCAATCAAAATATAATATTGCTCTGCTCCTCTGGGATCCTGGTGGCAGCAACCTTCATTAAAGGAACAAGTGTTACGGCGAAGCTCTAGGTGATGCATCGCTGTGTTACTTTGTGCAGACTGCAATGTACTCAAGGTAATTACATTAAAGCCGTCTAATCGGAAATCCAATTCAGGGATGTCATGCAGTCAAGGCTGCCTCTGTTTCTCCCCACAGATCTGTGGGCGGACTGAGAGCCCTTGTGTCATTTATTCAGACTTGAGTAATCAATGTTTGCATGATAGGACGGGCAAATTATTGGCTAGACTTTGAAGGAAATGAATGAACTACTGGTGTCTTAAATGCCTGTTGCCTGTTGCCTGTGGACACTTAGGCTTATAGGACAGACTCTTATAATATAATAAGTTGTGAAATTAGTGACCAAGGTACAGCCTGGGGTTTGCATAATGTAAATGTCAATACGTTTAAGGACATCACAGTGAATTACTACAGTAGTACGGGCTGTGGGTCGGTTTATCAAAATGGCTTTGTAACTTATTCATCATCCATTGTTGAAAGTGTAGGCCTGTAATCCTGTCAGAAGAGATTTGATCTGGAGGATGTGTCTTAATACAATTCTAGCCTGTGTTGATTGTAAAAGGGATGTTTTTTTTTACACTCTTGCTGGACTCCACTTTATACAAGCTCTTTAGCTTCCATTTCTATATAACGTCTTTGTAATTCTAGTTGGTCTGTAGCCTAACAGTCCATTTAATTATAATTGTCTTGTGCGATTACAGCGAGATGTTTAGGCCCAGGCACAGAATAAAGTCAATAACAGCTACATACCTGTTTATTGTGCAGATTAACCCTTGTGTCGTCCTCCCGTGTCAAAAACGGACAATATTTGAAAAATGTGTCCCCCTTTTCAGACTTTTTTTGTTTTCACTAACACCACCTTACTACCACTCGTTTTACAGTACTTTTAAGAATTCATGGTCAATAACCCTCCTTTAATTATACCTAACATTTGAGTTAAAAACAGAAATTATATTATTTTTGACTAATAGTTAAGGTCAGAGAACGTACAGATGAGTTTTGTCAGGAATGAAGTAATCAATTGTATTTGCCAAGAGCATCGTATGGAATCCAATCCATTTTTTGTGATAATTTGGTTAAAAAGAACCCATATTTCAGATATAGACATTTTTAAAGGGTCAAATTTGATCCGAGGACAACAGGAGGGTTAACCCCATGCTATGCAGATGAATAATCTAACCCTATTAAGCTTTGGGCTTCTTTGAAGGTGTGTTGTGTGTGTGTTTTCAAATAGATGTTTTGCCATACTTGCTTTGGAATGGGGTGCATGTCAGGACTTGTGTTGTTTTGTAACCAGGCAGTCGGTACAGCTCTGCTTTGAGGAATGTCTGCTTTCCCCAGGCGGCTCCATCCCAGCGGTTGCCATGGGATAGACGCTGACCCCGACATGTTTAACACTGCTAACCGCCCCAAACATTTGTTCCGTGTGCTCCATTATCACCGAAATGAGCTGGGCGGGTATTCCTCAAGTTGGAAGGTCATAGTGCCACTGTGCAGTGATGATGGCTGCAAAAGTAAGCTGGATGAGTTGATACTATTTAGGCCACATTGGTGTCTATATTAGGCTTTATTTAAGGCCATACATTTGCTGTGCTTTTCCACCACACCATAGTTTTTGCTAGAGCCCCATGAGCCGTTTTGATCCCAGTGGTCTGTGGGAGGAGCTCTTCACTAGCACTTCCTGGACAAGGTTGTCCAACACAGGCAGCTGCTGTGGTCTGACGAAGGTAAGACAAGTCCCTGGCAGAGAAAGTGCCTGCCCACTGAGGGGGAATTAACAGAAGAATGCATGGAGTTGTTGGACAGACGCTCTGAGAGCTTATCCAGATGAGGGCTTGTCTCCCAGCTTCACAGCCGTGTCCTTTGTCCCTCTGACAGAGCGTAGAATCATGGCTTTTCATATTCACATCAGGCCCTAAAGACCATTCTGGGGCTTTTCTGTACTTATTTAGATTTACAAAGACAATTGAGCTGTCATTTGAATAGAATTGGACCACCTATTTAGAGTGTTCTACCCATTACTCCTGTGGGCTAACACAAGTGGGGATTTTGTAATATTTGTTGATAAAGGCCTCTTATTTTCTTTGCATATGATTCTTTTCTCTAAATGCTAGCGAGGAAAGCTATCTGTGTGATGACTCGTTAGCATTTTAAGAGGCTTGGGCACAACTCCAAATCATTCTATCCCATTACATCCACAATTTCTGGCTTATCCCAACCAAGCAGACCCATGCAGTCAGACTGGTGTCAGCCGAGAAAATGCTTGCGGAATAAAAACAAGTACATACTGTCTTTTTTTAATTTTTTAATTTTAATTCATTTTCTTTAAACAAAATATCCCCGAAGCTTCTCTGTTTTGAAGACTTTTGTTCAATGTGGAATTTACTGAGTGTGAAGGTGCACTGTAGGACTAGGGATGGTGTGTCTGCAGATGACGGGCTCACGGCGGGAATCTGACACCCTCGGCCTTTAGCTGGGTTTCTAGTAGCTGTCTCACTGGCTGCTGTTTGTGTGCAGGCAGACAGCGGTAACAAGGCCGTCTCTGTCACTGTTACAGTACTGGGAAGAACAGCGGGCCGTTCCTAGGTAGCTAACAGCAGGTCTGGCAGTCCCATTTCATCAACGGTTGACCTCTGAACCCGAAATACACTGTAGCTGGTTCAAGCCAGGAGGGTTGCAGTGGTAGCTGGGAAATCTAACACCAGCATGTTAGCATTCCAGGAGCATCCGCGCTTGGGATGCTCTCCGTGTTGTGTTTACAGCTCATGTTTGTGTAGTCTAGGAAAGCAGGCAAAAGGCACTTAGTAGCAGTGATATATTCCACATACGTGTATGTGTGTGTGGGGGGGAACTGACAAATACAGTGTCTATTCCATGCAGTATGTAGCTATCTTTACTTTAACCTAATGACGGCAGGATAAAAAATAAAAATAGCTTTCATCAAGCGGGTCAGGGGTTTCTTAATTAGTTTGGAGGGGAAACGTTTCCTCAGATTTGTTTAAAATAGAAAATTTATCTTTTAAGGATGCCTAGCAATGATGATAATACAAATGATTGTGCTTTCTATAACATGACAAAGATCTTAACAACCCATTTGTGGCTCTTGGTTCTCTCTCTCTCTCTCTCTCTTTTTTTTTAATAGTTTCTTTCTGTGTTGATAGAAAGTTGATTATGAATGAGCAGGACAGCAACACAAAGACACATTTATGTTTTAATGTGTGCTTGTTTATGTAAACTTTAATGTGTGCTTGTTTATGTAATTTCCCCCCACTCATGTAAAACCTTGTAATAACAAATGGACAAGATAAGGCTGCTGAGTTTGTGTTGCATCTCTGTGTGTGGTGTTTGAACCTATTTGTTGGGAGAAGGTACCACAACCACCAGAGACTTCCGGCCCGCTCTCTCAACCTGTGCAGCCCTACATGTGTTAGCTGGCTGTTTGCAGCCCCGGACCCAGACGTTTTCATCCGTCTGGCTTGCTGGCTGGCGTCTTCCTTCCTCTCCCACTCTGCTGCTCTCAGCAGTCTTCTTGGCCACCTGCTGGGCCCACGCCAACCTCCACTCCACCTCCAGACTTCAAACATGTTGTACATGGAGCCAGAGTAATGGCACTGGCCTCAATATGTCCACACAGGAAACAATGATCCAAGATCCCCTTTGTGTTGACACTTGTGCAAACTGTATAAAAGAAACGTAGCATAGTATTCTAGACTGGATAGCCTCCGAATGACTAAGCAGATTGGCAACAGACTAACTGAAGGTATTAAAATCTTGTCCTAAGTGATCCAATTACAATTGAGTTGAGATCTCTTAGTACAGGTGTGAATGCACCCAGGCTCAATGGAGATCTGATCACTCAGACTACATTCAGTGGTGGTCTGGGCCACATATAACCATTATTTTAAAGCAGTGTGTACACATACATATGAGTACTAGGCCACATTAAGAACCGCCTACTTAACTGTGAGCGGTACTAAGTATATTTTTTAAAGTATTCATGTCACAGAAACCACTGAGTGAACTGTGTTTTTGGGTGTTATTATCATACTGCCAATGATGCATGTGTGTTTTTGTTCAGGTAGTCCCTGCTCTTATATCCCCGCTGTCTGGAGCTCTGTGCCCCGTGGTTGCCTGGAAAGGCAGCTGCCAGTATAATTTTAGTTTCATAAAATAGGATATTCAGGAATATAGGATCTTGCTACAGAGTCAGATGTTGCTATTCAGAAGCCTACTCCATCCATCCGGCAAGAGCTTATTTGAAACTGCACATCGCTTGCTCTTTCAAGCAAAGATGCTCAGGGGATGTCTGTGTAAACGGCGAGATCTGTTTTGTTGTGCTGTGGCGTCTGCTGTGAAGTCGGTGTGGGAAACGCCAACTTGTTGGAAAACAGGCTGTGATTGAATGGGTTTTCCTTGCCACCAGTGATTTTCACGCCACTCATTTTGATTCTGCTGGAGCCCATTGGAATGTTCTGATCATAGGCTGTGGACATATGTAGTTTATGTACACTTCCTGCTTTCACTACGCTGAACTGCTTTCACACTACTACTTCAATATGATGTGCTTAGAGCCATAAAGACTCAAGAAGGCTTTGTTACAGCTGTGCACTACAATTGAATTGGCAAATGAGCTTCCATATGTTGCTGTTTTTGCTTTCCTTTATAACTGGAGCTGTTTACTATTACACTAAAACAAGAGAAGTATTTTTCAGTAGCCCTGTTAAAATCAGTCATAAACCGATTTTATCGGCCGGCCGATATTTGCACTTTTACGTTTATCGGCATTGGCCAATACAAAACTGCGTTTTTTGCATTGTTTTGCGCATTATTTACAGACATGCGTCTACAGGCAGCTCTGTGTTGCTAGAGACGCTGCAGTTCATGTACAGACCGTGCACTTCCCCCCCCCCCCCCCCCCCAGCACTAGCACCATGGCATACTTAAATTACAAATCAAGCACTTTATTTCAAGGTTTATTGTTTCTTAAATTATTTAAATGTGTTGACAAAGGACATTTTGTGATGACCTGATTCTATCTGTTTTATAATATGTCAGCAAGCAAGGCATCATCAAGGCTGAGTTGTAGATGTTGATGAAAGCCTTTTACCCTAAAAACGGGTTACATGTACTTATAGGCATTATATACTAAGGTTTTTTTTTTTTTTTTTTTTTTTTTCAAATCAAATCTTTTGGTGTTGTGCTGTGGCTATGTATTATTTTTGAATTGGTTGCAGCTGTGTGTAGCACCATTGCCCATGTGAAACTTCCCCTTGAGGACAATAAGATATATCTTATCATATCCTAAATGGTCAGAAACAAGAACTACATGATCAAGAACTGTAGTTTCAAGACATGTTAGCCATAGACTTGTTGAAGCCTTGTCATAGCGTGTCATAGCCTAATTTGTTCCCCTGAGCTGCCTAACTTGTAATACTGCTTCAGAACAGTACAGTTATGTGCTACCTGTTACTTTGGTCCTTAACAACCTTCGTGATGACTGTGCACTACTTTATTACTCCACACCCGCCCTCTCTGGGCTCTCAGTCACTGAGCTTGTAGATAATGTCAACTGTAAAATTACAAATGTTATTGATGCCATTGCTCCCTCTAAGGTCAAAGTTGTCTCTGGTAAGAAAAGATCTCCATGGAGAAATGTCCTACTGGTGAGAACAGAAAAAAGAGAGTGTAGAAAAGCTGAACGAAGGTGGCAAAAAACAAATCTCCTGGTCCATTATAACACCTATAAAGAGAGACTTCGCATTTATAATTTGGAACTGAGGAATGCAAGGCGGTCCTTTTTCTCTGATATTATCTCTAGAAACAATAATTCACGTGCTTTGTTTGCCACTGTCGATAGGTTAACAAACCCTCCAGTACCAGTAGCATCTGAACTTTTATCTACCAAGGCCTGCAATGACTTTGCATCCTTCTTCAAAGACAAAATTCTGAAGATTAGACAAACAGTCAGTGCCTCCATATCAAGTTCAGGATATGTGTTGTCACAGTGTTCAGGCAAAACTATTTCCAATATGACAGAATTTCATATAATCAACCATGAAAACTTGGAGGACATTATACAATATCTGAAATCCTCCTCCTGTTGCCTTGATATTCTACCAACGGGTGTTTTCAAAAGTGTTTCGACTTGTTTGGATTCTGATCTTCTACAGATTGTGAACACGTCTCTTCTTTCAGGTATCTTTCCACAGGCCCTGAAAACTGCAGTAATCAAGCCTCTATTAAAAAGAACAATCTAGACACATCAATAATGAGCAACTATAGGCCGATATCAAACCTTCCGTTTTTAAGTAAAATCGTTGAAAAAGCGTTTTTTCTACAACTTAGCCATTTCCTGTCACTAAACAACAGTTTTGATACCTTTCAGTCGGGTTTCCGACCACACCACAGCACTGAGACGGCTCTCGTCAAAGTTTTTAATGACATCCACCTTAACACAGATAGTGGCAAAATTTCAATCTTAGTACTACTTGATCTCAGTGCTGCATTTGACACGGTCGACCACGACATATTACTAGACCGATTGGAAAACTGGGTAGGACTTTCTGGCTCAGTACTAAACTGGTTTGAAACCTACTTACAGAATAGGGATTACTTTGTGGACAATAGGTAATTATACATCCGAGCATACAAATATGACGTGTGGAGTTCCCCAAGGCTCTATTCTGGGGCCTCTTCTGTTTAACATCCACATGCTCCCACTGGCCCAGATTATGGAGAACAACAAAATAAGTTACCATAGTTATGTGGACGACACACACTTTACATACCTTATTGCCAGGGGACTATAGTCCAATACAAAACTGACTAAGTGCATCGAACAAATTAACGGCTGGATGTGCCAGAACTTTCTGAAATTAAATGAAGGAAAAACTGAGGTGGTTGTTTTTGGAGCAAAAGAGGAACGATTAAAAGTCTGCGTCTGGCTTCAAACAACAATGTTAAAAACAACAGACAATGTCAGAAATCTTGGTGTAGTCATGGACTCAGACCTGAACTTTAACAGCCACATTAAGACAATTACAAAGTCAGCCTACTATCACCTTATGAATATATCAAGGGTTAAAGGACTTATGTGTCAACAGGATTTGGAAAAACTTGTCCATGCCTTTATCTTCAGTAGACTTGACTACTGTAACGGTGTCTTTACAGGTCTCCCTAAAAAATCAATCAGACAGCTGCAGCTGATTCAGAACGCTGCTGCTCGAGTCCTCACTAAGACCAAGAGACTGGATCACATCACTCCAGTTCTGAAGTCTTTACACTGGCTTCCTGTGTCTCAAAGAATTGATTTCAAAGTACTCTTGCTAGTTTATAATCACTTAACGGTTTAGGTCCAAAATACATTTCTGATCTGCTGCTACACTATGAACCACCCAGACCTCTCAGGTCATCTGGGACAGGTCTACTTTCTGCCCCAGAGTCAGAACTAAACAGGGTGAAGCAGCTTTCAGTTTCTATGCTCCTCATATCTGGAATAAACTCCCAGAAACCTGTAGATCCGCTGCTACTCTCAGTTCTTTTAAATCAAGGTTGAAGACCTTCCTTTTTGATGCTGCCTTTCTTTAAATGACTGCTCATTTCTTTAAATTTCTTATGCTGCACTGTAACTTTCATTCTTGTGTTTTATGTTTCTATTTGTTTTTAACTGTCTATTCATGTGTTTTACCGGTTTTTAATGCTTATGATTTTTAACTGTTTTTACTTGTGTTTTATCTGTTTAACTGATTTTGTGTAAAGCACTTTGAATTGCCCTGTTGCTGAAATGTGCTATACAAATAAAGCTGCCTTGCCTTGCCTTTGATCCCACACACTGATTTTAGCTCATTCAGAGTTTTCCTCTTCAGGCCTGGAGGACTCTGGCAGGTACTTCAGTCTCTCTCTGCGGAGCAGAAGATGCTCAGGTTAGCGGTTGGCTGCGCGGCATCTGGTTTTCACCACCCGCCAGCAGTATGCATAATTAAGCCCAATTTCCCTGACGGTGGCTGACATGCGCCAGTCACTGCTGGGCTTAGTGCCCTGGGCTAGACTAATCCCCCGTGTGGTCACACCGCTAATAGGCTGGAGGACAAATCTGTTTATTTGACACCGGGTTTCACACACCACCACGTACACACACGTACACACACACACACACACACCTGGGTTTTATTTGCGTAAACCTAAGACTGAATTTGGCATTCCCTATCCCCCAGGGCTGTATAAATAAACATGCCCTCATAAATCATGACTCCGGGGTCCGCTGGAAATATTGCAAGATAATGGCAAAATAGAAGGTTCACTTTGAATACCCACTGATGGGAAATAACTCAAGTTGTTGATGCATGATGCAAATCTTGCACTAAAAATATGTGGAGATTTATTTTGGCCAATGTGTGCTTGTTTTTAAACTTCTATTTTAAAGATAAAATGTAACACTAATAATTTCTTAAGATGCACAGCATTTTCAACAAAACCATGTATTGACACTTCACCAATCTGCACTTGTATACTTTAACACAAAATGTATAGAGTAAAAACATATATTGTTTAAATACGCTTAAATAAAAAATTGGATCGCAAAAAATGAAGTATAAAAAATATTAAATGAAACAGGTAAGAAGAAAATAAACTAAAATCAATTACCAGTTTTAGCAATATTGGGCTGCACACAGTAGCAACCAGCAGCATTTCTTTGTTTTAGGTCTGAAGAAAATGTACAACACTTGAACACAAAAAAATCTTAGTGGATCTTCACTTCTGCCCTGAATAAATGAGTATAAAAAATAATAATAATTTGGCCGATGCGAGTATGTATTAAAAAAAAAAAAAAAAAAAAAAAAAAAAGCCGATAAATCAGCCGGCCTATTAATCGGTCAACCTCTAGTTTCTTCTGTTTGTGTATGTAATTACACAGCTCTGAGACATTTGGATTTAGGAGTAAAACACAGTGGAAATGTATGTTTAGGCCCACATATTTTGGAAATGACAGTCTTTCTACAATGCTTTCAGTATGTGTGACTAACATCAGCAGATTAATGCGGAGAATACACAAAAAGAGAGGGGAGCTCTTATTATCCTTCCTCCTCTCATACTGGCCAGGCTTTGTGCAACACAGAATTAAAGCCCCCCCAGAATCTTTTTCAAACTCAGTTTCATCCCGTTGATATTCCCTCAGGGAAATTAAGGATTAGCTCAGCCTTTCAAAGCGAATTCCTCAGTCAGTTCGCATGAATGTGCCCCCCTCCCGACCAAATCAACTCTGTTTTGCCCATTGCCTTGCTCTGGGCCTAAGCCCCTTCCCTTCCTGAGGTTGCTTGCGAGCCGTAGTAAGAGGATGAAGTGGATTGTCGAGTACCACTCTGACTCATGCCCTTGAGTGCCATGCTGCCAAACACTTGGACTGCACTTAACGCACCCATATTATGCATATTTTCAGGTTCATAATTGTATTTTGAGGTTATACCAGAATAGGTTTACATGGTTTCATTTGGTTTCAAAAAACACCGTAAAGATTATCATATTTTTGTTGTACCGCACATTGCTGCAGATCCTGTTTTCACCCTGTGTGTTTGGGTCTCTGTTTGAGCTACAAAGTGAGACCTCTCATTTGTTTTAGCTACAGAGTGAGACCTCTCACTTGTTTTAGCTACAGAGTGAGACCTCTCACTTGTTTTAGCTACAGAGTGAGACCTCTCACTTCTTTACTATCGCACATGCTCAGTAGCTAGGTAAGATCACATAAGCTAGATAACTCTTCCTCCAACTTTGGTCAGTCCAAGGCAGGATCAGCTGGGAGACTTTGTCTAAATGAGGGCCACTTGTGGAATACCTGCAGAACAGGGACATGGAAATAGTTCTTTTTGGAGATTATGGTGAACTAGTGTGTGTGTTGTAGCAGTGTTTTGCCATCGAGAATGAGCTAGCATGCTACGGTTAGCCACCTCGTCTCGGCTAGTGACTTAGTAAGCCGTGGAGATTCTGAACAGCTCACCCAGAGACATTCAGAAACCTGTATCTCACTCAAAGCAGCACGGAAAATTTTATTTTACAAGTTTGCATGTGTGTGGAAGCACCAGAGACACAAATAACACCCCAAATCCCAGAATTCTTTTTTTCATAATATAGGCACTTTAAAGCTGCTGCCACAGGCCGCTCTGCTTATAGCTGGTTTAAATACATGGCAGTAAACAGCGGACATCTTCATTCCCTCTGCATGCAGAGGGTTTTGATGGCGTAAATTAACACCCATGTCCCAGATTAGATCTGTAATATAAAGCAAATGGAAACTAGAAAGTGACATGCTGCTGTGGGTTGGGATGCATTACAACCCGGTTGGGGTTTTCTTTGGCCATGAGGCTGATGTGACACAATGTTTGTTTTCTGAGTGGCATTTTTAGAACTTCAGGCAATGACACATCAGTCATGACTGCTGAGGAGGACCAATTTGCAGAGCAATCAGACATTTGAGCCTTTATTCTAGATATTCCTTCGAATTGATGACTTTGAATGTCAAAGTGAAATCTTTCAATATGTCCCATGACACATCGGGCTAAAGAAGCTTTTGCACCAATATTTCATTCTAAGCAAACTGATAGAATTTTTTTTCTAAGTTATTGTCAAATTCTGGATTTGAATCAGCTATAACAAGATGGGCTGGTATTCATATTGCAATGTCTGTAGCAAAGAGTAAAGCCATGTTCATGCATGTTGTCTATGTTCCCAAACTCACGGCGTGCCTTCTGCATTACTCTGGTAGTCGTCTGCCCCATGCTCGAATTTGTTAAATTTTCCCAGTCGTGGTTGCTGCTCTGTTCATGTTAATGTTATTTGTTTATGGGCTTTTTGCTGTAAGCCGTTACATAACCCTTTTATCTAGGACAGCAACTAGAGGTCTGTTTCTGTCTCAGTTCTTCTTTTTGATGTGTTCAGTGGCCATCCAGCGTTGCTATACTCTAAACTACAAAGTTGGTTTGGGAGGAAAGGAGAGCAAGTGTGTATGTGTGATGACCCCCCCCATATCAGAAATATCAATCCCCAGCATGTCCTACCGCCACATTTCCCTCCCTTGTATTTCCTCTTAGTACGCCCTGCTTTTGATGCCCCATGTCCTAATGGCTGCCGGCTTGCTGTGATGAGACCAGAAGGCCCGCTGTAAGAAATAAACGGCTTAGGTTATGACTGGTAGAGTGGCGCATCCCTGTGTGTCTGTGCTCCGTGTTCTGAAGGCTATAGAGCCCTCCAAGACACTTATTTAATGAGATGGCTCTGACTGTGTAATTGCAGGCTGTTGTGAGAGCTATTATGGGAGATGTATTTTAGGGGGACAAAACAGCCATTACTGCGACGTGTGAGTGTGAGTGTGAGTGTGAGTGTGAGTGTGAGTGTGAGTGTGAGTGTGAGTGTGAGTGTGAGTGTGAGTGTGAGTGTGTGTGAGTGTGAGTGTGCGTTCATAGAAATGACTTGCTAGCCTTACAATCTAAAAAAGTAATTATTCTTGAAGCTATCCTGATGTCGGATCAGTAGTTTGCATTAGTTTTGAGTCGGCTTTCTATAATTGATCAAAAGCTAAGTAAATAAAATAAAAATCTCTTCACTTTTTTTTCTTCATTTTCTCTCCCATTCATGATTGATCCTCTGTGAGGCCCACTGCTTTTGCTCCCATTCTCTTTCTGTTTGGCAAATGACTCTGGTCTCAGATATGTGGTTCACTAGTGCTGGGATTTCCTTGTCACATGATTTATTTAGGGTGTGTTAAGGTCTTTCAGAGAGCCTCACATCCCATTCCTGGCACTCTGTCTCACCAGACATCCTTTAGCCTCTTATATTCCTCCCTCCATCTCCCTTCACCCCCCCCCTCCATCATCGTTCTTTTTCCTCCTCACCACTGTGCTCTTTGCAAATTAAAAGAAACAAACCAATCTGAGCTGACAGCTGAGTTCAGCTCCAGTGAATGAGAGTGGTGGACTAAATGCCGGGCCATCTTTTACACTTTACCCCTTTTAATGCTTCTAAGCTCCGGCCGATGCTTTGTTTGTTGTTGCTTATACTGCATAACAAAAGCCTAATCTTCTTCTGGACTTGGCCTAGAACAGTCTGGCTGAAGTTGCGTGGAGTTCTTGTGACCCATTATGCATCGTAGCTGCTGCTCAGTGATGATAGTTTGTCTTTTACTTTCTGGATTTATGGTGTAATTCTGTGCTGGCCTTTGCTTCTTCATTTCTGTCCTCTCTCTCTCTCTCTCTCTCTCTCTCTTCTCTCAGAGAGAGAGAGAATATGGCTGACTAGATATCGTCTTCGATCGTAATATTGTGATGTTACATATGTGTTGTCTTTTCCTGGTTTTAAAGGCGGCATTACAGTAAATTGGTGTGATTTTCTGAACTTACCAGACTGTTCTAGCTGTTCTGTTAGTTGCCTTTCCCCCACTTAATCACTATATTCACATTACTGAAGATTATTTATCTTAAATCTAAGTTTGAAGATATTTTGTCAAGCATCGGTTTTCAACACTACAATATCGCCGCAATATCGATATTGAGCTATTTGGTTAAGAATTATGATATCTGATCGCCCAGCCCTAACACGCACACACACACACACACACACACACACACACATGTGTAGGTGTGATTGTGATTTGAACTAGCTGCTATGACAGACACAACCTGAGATAGCAATCAGAGTCAGTCACACCCACAGTTAGAGACTTTACCAAGGTGTGTGTGTGTGTTTTCTGTTATGTTATGGAAGCTTAACAATCCTTTCTATTCTTAACAGTATCTGGAGAGGCCCCAATGTGAATTGTGTGGACAGCACTGGATACTCCCCTCTCCACCACGCCGCCCTAAATGGACACAGGTACATCAGTGATGAGACAGGCCTGTGTTGCAGTCTGTCTCAGCTCCTTGTTTATGCTCTGCATTAAATGAGGTTTGTCCTCACAGGGAATTGTTCCCACGGGAAAAATAAAGCTATTGATAGGCTGTTTGTTTAGACCGTGGGTATTCAGTAGTGTGGTTCATACTCTTGGCCCCGTCCCTTCCTTCATCTGCAGCGAGGTGGTGGAGGCGCTGCTACGAAACGAGGCCTTGACCAACATCGCCGACAACAAGGCTGCTACCCTCTCCACCTGGCTGCATGGAAGGAGATGAACATATCGTCAAACTGCTCATTCACCAAGGACCTTCGCACCCCAAACTCAACGAGCAGGTCTGCCGCTGCTTTTCCCTTCTTTGTTTGTGTGTGTGTGTGCGTCTCAGTCTCACTCTTAAGGTTCCGATTTTGGTTTTCCAATGCATTTAGAATCCGGTCAACAAATTCCATCTTCATTCTTCTCAGAGTTTGTTAGAATATGCAGTATATTGTTAGGAGTCTACGTATGCAGAATAAGTATTAGAACCTCAGCAGTAGCTAAAGTAAAGAACATGTGGGTAACAATCCCAGAACACTCAGCACATTTTTTTACTTCTGCAGTTTTACAATTACAGTTCATGCTTTAGACAGATAGGAAGTTGGATCATTTTTTTCCCTCTTGGTAAGGAGGTCATTTTTGGCAATGAAGTGCATCATGCAAATTTTCTAAATATTAATAGTAATATAGTTCAGCATGGCATGCTCTGTACTGATTACTAGAATTGTTAAAGATTTTGACCTCATTGCATCATGAGTCTGACTTCTGCTGTGCTGCTGTGAAACATGAAGTGCTTTGACACCATTTTAACCATTTTAACCATTTTAACTGTTTTAACTCATATTTTGTTTGGTTGCTTACTGCACAGACAGCCTCCAGACCGGCTCCATCTCTGGCCTGTCCTGTTTGGGATGAGGAGAAATGACCCATCATGAGCTCCACTTAATTTAGTCTGAACCAGGAAATGTTATTAAATGTAGCAGCACCAAAACAAAACCAAAAATCAACTAGATGAAAAAGTACATTTGTCTCATTTTGTGTCATTTCTCCCTGCCTGTCCATGACATCTGATTGTTCATTAACTCAAGTCTGATTTTTCTCCTTTTTTTTTTTAAATTTTAGTTTGGCTCATCTGTGATCATCATTCATTCGTTCATTGCTGTTTAAACCAAAACCATTGGCCTATCTTCTCTTCCTCCCTCCCAGAGCTCTGTAGACCATAAAGAGTTCAAACGCTGTGGGCCCTTTGACCCCTATATTAATGCCAAGGTGTGTACACGGTGCTGCCAAAACCACATTTCCTTTTTGAAGTGCCTCTTTGCTTTACTGCTGTGGTTGTGTTGTCTTGCTCTGCTCTGCTCTGCTCTGCTGTGCTTTGGTTTGGTTTGTTGCTGCTGCTCGCGGGGCCATTCACTGCTGCACAGATATGGGGAGGCTTTTAATTTCACCGAAGATCGGTGGATCCCTGTCCTCTGGGCTTTCTGCTCATGCTCACTTGTGACTTCCAGCTGTATTGAGAAGTTATGTTTAAGTGACACATTAGGTAATCTAGTTTCTACACGCTACAACACTGTTGTACAAGCTTTTTGATCATGCTCAGAAAAACCTTGGCTTGAAAGTTAAGTAAATGCCTGTCCTCTGGGGGCCACTATAGGTGATTTGTGAGTCTGGATGCTCATTTGTAAAGAAAACTTGTATATAATAAGTATGAAGCAGGAGAATGGTTGGCACCACAGAGCCAGCAGTAGGAGAAAAAACTGACTGATGGCAAACCACACTATGAATTAAAGCTACAACGACCATTATGGTATTATGAATCAACAATGGAAGTTGAGAAATGGAGAAGCCGAAGTCCGAATAGATGAATTGTGTTTATTTTGAATTCTTTTTCAATTACTATATTAGGGCTGGGCAGTATATCAATTATATGTGAATATTGTGATACAAGATTAGATATCATCTTAGATTTTGGATATCGTTATATGGCATAAGTGTTGTCTTTTCCTGTTTTTAAAGGCTGCGTTACAGTAAAGTGATGTCATTTATTTCCCCCAGACTGTTCTAGCTGTTTTATTATTTGCCTTTACCCACTTAGTCCTCATATCTATGTTACTAATGAGTATTTGCAAAAGCCTCATTGTGTAAATATTTTGTGAAAGCGCCAATACTCAACCCTACAGTATCGATACCGAGGTGTTTGGTCCAAATATCGTGATAATTGGTTTTCTCCATATCGCATCACAAATGGTAAACAAGTTTCCTCAATCAAGTCTAGCCTGTTGCTACAACTTGTTATAATGCACAGAGAAAAGCAACCATTTGTCATGATGTAGCAAAAACAATGTTGTTTTTCTGGCCATGCACGTTTTAAAACGGCGTGGCTCTAAAACATGTTTCATGCTTCTTGCGGTCAGCGTGGTCGGGGCGGTGTGGACGGCCATATCACGCAATTGTGTCTTGGCGACTGTGCGCAGAGGCTATTCGGAGGGTCTGAGGGCCGAGCCATGCTCCTCCGAGATTTCATAACAACACTAATAACCAACAATTGGCTACAGAAGAAGAAGTCCGTTCTTGGTGCTGCTCTGGCCGCTTCCGCCTCAATCAGTATTAGCGACCAGACGGTCCGCAACGTCTCAACCGCAAGAAGCATGAACACTTTAAGGATGGCAGTGTCAGTTAGTCCACCACATTGGTCCAGACTGAAATATCTCCAAAAACTATGTAGTGAATGGCCATAGTTTCATGACAACCTTCTGACTTGATGATCCCCTGACTTTGCCTCCAGTACAACCATGATGTTGATATTTGTTGATATTTACTATTGGATGGATTGTACAGACAATTGCTACACACATTCATGCCTCCCTCGGGAAAATTTGAATCACCTAGATCACCCATATAGAAACCATCATCAGGTCAAAGATTTTAATACTCATTTTAATAGTTAAGGCTTATGACCAAACTTGCAAACCAATTAATTCCCATCGGCCTCAACTGTTCTTTGCATTAGTTTGTTAGTTAGCAAACGTCAGCATGCTGACATGCTAACACGCTAAGCTAAGATGACAAAACCTGCCAAACATTAGCATGTTAGCATTGTCATTTTGATGTTTGCATTCAGCTGACCGCACCTATGAGCCCTAAGTGCAGCATCACAGAGCCGCTAGCATGCCTGTAGACTCTTGGCAATATAGTAAATGATTTTGTTATTGATATCAATTCATGTCTGCTGATTTTAGTAATTTACTCATTTTAGCACTACTGTATTATTTCAAAAATCAATTTCTTTTTACTGTTTCCTGTAGAGAATCAGGCACTCATTAAGTTACTCGACTGGGGTTAAAATAAAAGTAAATCCCACGGAGGAAATGATCTGAGTACACACAGTATTCCATCAGGCGTCTTTAATTTCACTTCACAGCATCATCATTGCATTCAGCTACCCAGGGAAGCCCCAATCACAGCCTGTCTACATGAGGAGGACGGCTGTTCAGCAGACACCGCAGAGCTGACAGTGTCTCCGACAGTGACACCCTCCCAGTTAGAGCAGTGAGCGGCGCAAACATGTCGGTCGCTCCATGATTGCATTTTCAGCTGGCAGAGCTGGAAACCCACCCAGGCCTGGAGATAAAGCTGTGCACTATTTTTGAACATTGTCGCATTTCCCCTGGACTAATCTTCTTAGCATTTGGAATGGGAAGGCTGGCCTTCTTTAATGCGGCTATATAGTGGAGTGTGAATGTCACTACAGTGGTTGTCCTACTGTCTTTTTCCCATTTAGTCTATTCGATGGATTTAACATTCTGAGATTATGGATGACGTCTTAATGTAAACACTTTCGGGACAGTTTGTGGATCACTACCTGGTCAGGAGCCTGAATAATTGATGCCTTGTTATGAATAAATCAGAAAGTGTGGATGCAGTGTAGATACTCTTGGCCTGGGGCCACGGTTGATGACATCATGTGACTGAGTGGGCGGGGTGCCTCCTGCCTGCCCCCTCATCAAACTCAGAGAGCAGCAGAGAACCATCTCATGAGGAGGATGGGAGGATTTCAGTGTACCAGTCTCTTTGCATCAGCATCAAAGAAAGATTTCCATGCCATGCTTATCTGTGTAAATGGTGTGTTTGCCCCCTCTTCTTCCTCCTCTTCTCCCCACCTCCCCGTATGTGCTTGGGAGCTTGCGTTGCTGAGGAGAGGAAGAGGTGGGAAGTTGTCATAGTAACAATGTCACGGTACAGTGGTGGCGAGTGACCCAGTGGAGAGATGTGGTGTGTTTGTGCAGACGAGTGAGCTAACCTGAAAAGAAGTGTGTGTGTGTGTGTGTGTGTGTGTGTGTGTGTGTGTGTGTGTGTGTGTGTGTGTGTGTGTGTGTGTGTGTGTGTGTGATGAGGCTTAAAGTGGGGCCCGGTACTCAGGGACGATTGGGGCTTAGTGGTCCCCTTCAGGGACACTGGAGAAGTCAGACTGGACTTGGTCCAATTCTCTGTCATCCTGGTCCAGGAAGCCAGCCAGACCAATGTTTATTCATTATGCGTATGTGCTCACTTCTACTGATAGTTTCCTGGGTGGGTTGGCTGCTTTGATGCTTCAAACGCCTCAGTGGGGGAGAGCTAACCACTCACCACAGGGCCTGGCCTGGACTCACCCCACCACCTGAATATTGGCTTTGTTACATATTCATACTGTAATAGAAATTCACAAAAAAAAAGTTGTTAGCACCACAGAACCTGAATGCCCTCCTAATCGTGTGTGTGTCTGTGTGTCTCTGTGTGTCTCTGTGTGTGTCTGTGTGTCTCTGTGTGTCTCTGTGTGTCTCTGTGTGTGTCTGTGTGTGTCTGTGTGCGTCTGTCTGTCAACTCTACAACAACCGTGAAATATATCTTGAGCCTGACCTAGATCATTGCTCAATACTTGCTCTTATTTTTGTACTTTATTTTTTCACATTTAATCACTTTTTTTCAGCTGTTTAGTATTGCTATTCTTGCCATACATGTTTTTGCTTAATTTTTGTCTTTCATCAATTCTTTTTTTACTAGTTGGGGTGAGTCGGGGTGGGTGGATTGATGGGAAATTGGGGCCGATTTATTTTTTATTTTTTTATTTTTTTGGGGTGAAAAGCGGTGATTCATGCAGGCTTTAAACTTGTGCCAATGTTTTTGCACCAATAAAAATTATATCGCAAGTTGTAGACACTGGAGCAACAATGATGTTTATTAACCAATTAGTTGTAAAACAGAAAATGAACCAGGAACCACTTTGATAATCAATTTAGGGCTGCACTTAATGATCAATTTAATCAGGAAGTAATCTGGCAATTATTTTCTACATTCATTCATTCATTCATTCATTCATTCATTCATTCATTGTTCTTTTGGCCCATAAAATGTGTGAAACGAAACGACATCACAATTTAGCCCAAGCTGGTGTCATGAAATTGCTTGTTCGACTTTGAAGACGATCCATTTCTTATCATGTAAGCTATTTCTTCTGAGAACTTTGAAACAGAGTTTTATTCATGCCTGAAAAATGACTTGGATAATCAATAGTAGTTGCTGATTGATTTTCTGTCATTTCACTAATGGATTAGTTAATTATTTATATTCTAATTATCTAATATTGACAGTTAATAGACTAGTTGTTTCAGCCCTATGTACAGTAATCGGTAAAGTCTAAGTCCAAGCATTCTCGGATTTCTCCGTTTCACATAATTGTAAATGAAATAGATTCGGCGGTTGTTGACCTGAAACAATGCATTTAAAGACAATGGATTGAGAAAATCATTTTATTGATCGATAATAATGAATCATCATCAGTTGCAGCGCTAGTCGACTTCCTCTTACATCATATTACTGTAAATCTGCTTTTCATCGTTTTTCATTGTATTTCATCTAAGGAATGATGGCCTAAGCATTATCTAATCCCTATTATCATCATCTAATTATCTTCTCTAACACCTGGGCAGTTGGCCATTCAGCATACACCATTAACATTTCAAATTATGGGAGAAAGTTGAAATGAGAGCTGAATTGTTCAATGAGAATTGTATAGGAACCCCTGGCTTCAGCAGAGGCCGTTTTAATGAATGCCTTCATTAACCTCCTTTCTGTTAATTACCATACATTCAGTGTATTACTCCATGCTAAATATAGCCCCTAGTCTGCCCCCACTCATATTATGCTACCTCTCACCCCACACTTTATCTTCTTATATAGGTCAAATGTCGAATACAATATATGTTTAGATGACTTCCTCTGACCCAGGCTCCGGTGGTGGTGGTGGTGGTGGTGGTGTAGTAGTGAACATGTAAAAAATAAAAATATATATACATACATTTTTGCATGCATCTATCTACAATTAAAATGACACATACATAAGGTCATGTACTTCTCATCACAATCTTCCAAAATGATTGAAACTAATTCAAACAAAAAATTCCCATGTTCGAAAAGGAGTAGGAAGAAGTTCATAAACAACTTATCAGGTTCTACACCCTTTCTCTACTTTTTCCTTTCGTAAATACAAAATCTTGTTTCACTTATTTACACATCATAGACACATATGCATACATGCATACCTACACACATTCAAACTGTTTTGTTTCTTTTCTTCCCTTTCTTCTTCTTTCTTCACCATCTATCTATAGCAGATTAAATAACACATCCATAGTAGACTTAGTATATAGACGCCAATGATGTGAGGGAGCTCTGCCAATAACGTGAACTACACCATGCACTGTAAGTTACCAGGGACAAATTCAAAGATGACAGAGATACATAAATGACATTTAATAAGAATAAAGGCAAAATATTGTGCCGTTGACAGATATGGGCTTCTATGTATTCAGACTGGAAATGGATTGTGTGTGCATCTGCCAGGCTTGGTGTGCTGTTAAGTAAGAGCAGAAGTCATTTCTTGGGACTCGGTCCCTCATTATCAGTGATGCAGATTTCCCCTCCTTCCTCTAGGCACAACGCTCACAGTCTGCCAGCGTGCTCATTTATCCCCTCTGTCTGTCACTTCAGTGTCCAGCGCTTCCCTCAGCAGCACCCTCAAACACCCCCCCTCCCTCTACCTTCTGCTCTCTGCTCGTCCTCCAGGACGTGTTTTTGTCTCAGTCGTGCCAATAAGTGGTTGAAGCATCATTTGAGGAGTCCTTAGGGGATGTGTTGTTATTTAAAGATGATTTGTTTGAGACTTTTTTTGCCTTTTTATTAGATTGTACAGCCGTGGATAGGCGGCAAGGAGGGGGGGGGGAGGAGCCTGCACAGCGGATCGGAATTGAACCCAGTCCGCTGCTAAGAACTCAGCCTTAGTACATGCTTCAACAGATGAGCTACCAGGGCTACCGACGTGTTGCTATTTACAGAAGCACCGCAAATTCTCTATTGTCATGCATTCTTCTTGTTCGCAAATTCCAAGGTGTGTCTTATATGGCCGCTGGAGCCATTTGTTACTGGAGGAAGAGAGTTTCAGTTGCAGAGATGGTATCTTAAGAGCTCAAAGGCTTTTAGGTTAGTTATGTTTGGAAAGTCCCATTTAATGAAGTGGATTATGAAGGGGAACTAATATTTTCTGTAAAACGGAGGAAAAAGTCCACTGTATACATTATAATCTATGGCAGGAAGCCAGTTAACACTCATTACATTACAGGCCTGCAAGGTCTGTTTACTTTAGAATGCGTAACAGTGTCCAAATATAAATCCACCGTTAAAGTCAGCCTTTATGTTATTGTTGCTGTGCATTGAATAGAAAGCATTAATAGTAGAGTATTCACTGGGCTCTTTACTTTCCAATGGAAAAAATTCTAGGGATGCAACTTACATTTATTTAGAGTAAGATTATTGAATTTTATATAAATGAAAGAGAATGCTTGTTTTGTCCTTTCCACAGTCCTAACCCAAAAGGAATATAGAAATGAGCAAAGCCGCTAAACGTGAAACTGCAAAGCTGGAACCAGCAAATGTGCTGCATTTTGGCTTGAAAAATAACGTTAATTTCCTATCAGTTGATTACTGGTAATTAGTCTGTTAATTAACTACATTCAGCACTACAAAACACACTTTGACAACTGTAACTACTTGCCCTCCCCACACACACACACTTTGCTCCCTTTTATTGGCAGTATATAAACATTTCATTAAAAAAAAGTATAATGTAGTTGTAAGCAGTTCTAGGTTATCATTAACCCTCACATTGTCTTCCCGTCAATTGAAAATCAACACTTTTGTGGATGCTTTTATCTATGTTTTTAACTTTTTCTTACGTTTTGTCCCTTTTTTTTGTCCCTTTTTTTTCAATGTTTCTCGCTTTTTTTGACATTTTCAACACTACGTGACACTAACTTATTGACTTTAGTTTATAGTTATGTTTGGATTTTATGGTCAATAAATCTAATTTAAAGGAAATTACAGCTAATGTTTGAGTTAGAAAAGCGGAAGTTAGGAATTATTTAGGGCTAAAATTAAAGGAATGTAGTTGATGGATAATCACAGAGTATGTCAACTTTTACTCAATACTATTTGGAAACCACTTCAATTTATTTTTTATTTCTTTCAAATGCTGTAAAAGGAATAAGACACCCCATATTAATGAAAGTAGAGATTTGTACTTGCCAAAGAGCGTTGTGTGGAAGCAATCATGTTTTTGGGTAGCTAAAAAGAACATTGAAATAGCAAACGGGTCAATTTGACCCAAGGACAAGATGAGGGTTAATAAATGTATTTGTCAGGATGACAGGCAGTAACGATGGGCTGGGCGTGCAGCGAGCATAGGCAGCCCTTTGGCACACTAGCTGCAACAGCTGCTCAGCCCCCTCCTCCACCACCACCACCACCTCCCACCACTACTACTACCACCACTACCAGGGGCCAGGGTGACGTAACCGCTGCCGCGCTCTGCTGCCAGCCTGCACGTCACGTGACAGAGGTCGCTAGTCAAAGCGCGTTACCATCTCCAGCCCAGGTTGTTATAATCATAACATCCTAATCATAACATCCTCTGCTCTGTCCGTAACCCCCCCCCCCCCCCCCCCTCCCCTTCCCCTCTTTGCTGAATATTTGGTAGCATGAAGGCACAGTGGAGTCTAATCATCTCCAGATGTTCCTGGTTAGGGACACAGACACAAGTGGAGATCTTGATCCTTTCTTGTTCAACGTTCTCTGAGGTCTAAATCAGGATGAGGTTTGATACTGTCTGTAGCACCGCAGTAAAGACAGGATTTCTCATGAAAAAACATCATTTACCGTCCAGGAAGTCTTGGCTGTGCTGAATGAATTCTAATCTCTTTCCCAGCGAGGCTGCTAGTCATTGGTGACATTATGCGTGACAGCCTTCAGAGCTCGGTCTTGTTAGTACATGATTGTTTGACTGCTCTGATAAGCCGCGTCTTTCTTTTTTTATAGAGTGAGATTTTATGCTGCAACTCACTGAGTTAAAGGATATGAAAGTGTTGCACTGGAAATCACAAATTTATGTTTCTAGATTTTCTTTTGCTGCTGGGCTATCCGTCTGCTAGGATTAGTCGAAAACCAGGTTTCCCATTTTTAGTTTCCCCTATGCCACGGTTGACTTTTTTTTTTTTTAAATCACTTTAATGACATATGTGTTGCATGTGGATATCAAACAATGAACTCCTGTGCTGCAGAAGCTGTAGAGTAGAGTGTTTTTCAAGTTGTGGCTTCTACAGTGGCTTGCATAAGTTTACACACCCATGCTAAAGTTGATTAAAACAAGGACTAAAAAAAACATCTTTTGGAAATTGATCTTAATGCCTTAATTAAAAAAAATAAATCATTTCTTTTTTGTTTTTTGTGAATGAATAATGTATTGCGAATAAATAAACGTTCTTCCTTAAAATACAGGGGGCATAAATATACACCCCCCCCCATATATATATTATATTATATTAATATATTATATTATGTATATTATATTTATATATATATTTATATTATATTCCCATAGAGACAGGCAGATTTTTATTTTTAAAGATCAGTGATTTCAATGATCCAGGATACTATGCGTCCTGATAAAGTTCCCTTGGTCTTCCCCCCCCCCCCCATCATCACATACCCTTCACCACACCTAGAGATTGGCATTGGGAATTTTATTTACAATACATTATCATACATTATTTTTTTATTAAGGATTTTAATTAAGGATTTTGATGAATAAATCGGCACAAATGCTTCTGAAATCTGGAAAGTGCTACACACAAGCTTTGCTTGGTTATTGATGCTGACATGGTGACATGGCAGTTTTATAGTAGTGATGCTCAATGTGCTAAACATTTAAAGGTCTCACTTATAATGCAGATAGACACACTTTGTGTGGACTCTCCTGTATGTAGCAGCACATAAATTTGGTATGTTGCACAGGACGATCTCAACAGGAAACTAAATACTGCACGTTCTCCAAGTAAATCACAAAAATAAGAAGTAAGGACTAAAAGTTGGGTCCATTATCTAAAGATACTCCTGGACCATAGGAGGGTTAACTTTTTTCCCCCCCAGTAGGTGAGCAGATTGTGTTTACCAAAAGAGCATGTAAAACAAAAGACAAACCATAGTCAAAACTCAAGGGGCGGAGGTGGTTGGTGGAGTTCCTGGAGAGGCCCCTGTGTGGATAACTTCACGTAGCATTGCTTGCATCAGAGGAGACAAGGCTCAGTGTCTCATTGTGGCTTGTTTCCTATCTGTGAGTCAAGTGGCCGGTCAGCCATGTTTAATACGATCAGATGCTGGCTGACACATGGCTGTAAAACACTGACCCCCACACTGGCAACGGAGACACGGGGCCCTAACGCGATCATACTCAGTCCGCGAGGTGTCTTATGTCGCACTCCTGTTTTTATATTGTGAGAGAAGGCTTCATGTTTTTTGCGTAATACACACGTTTACAAAATTCCCATTGGCCTGTTGTTTGAGTCAGTTGTGTTAGATGCTTTGTGTAAATCTCTGTATGCTGGATTTACCTAGGTTCCATTGAAGCAGCAGACTGCTTATGTGAGGAGGTGAATCCCGCTGATGTAATCCCAGCGTGGATGTTTGCCATTTAAAGCCATCGGAATCCTCCGTGTAAATCTCTCCAAAAAGTGGTGACAAATGCTTCATGGTTTGTTACAGATGAAAGACGGCATGTTCTTTTTTGTGTGCGGTCCGGCCTTTTCTCTGTGAGACTGTGTACATGGGAGTTTGTTTTGAGCCAAAGAAACAAGCATACAAAATCCCAATGAAAGCACCCAGGCAGTGAAAACTGAGGTCACTTTGGTTTAGTTCTCAGAGAAAAGCCTGAGAAAACCTTTTTTTTTTTCCCTCATTACTTTTGTTCAGTTAAGTTCACCCAAGAGAAGAGTGTTTTTTTTCCCCCCCAGCTAGCCTCTGCGTCCCCTCTTTTGATGGACAGGTGTCGTTTTGTTTTCTTTAAGCTCCACCTCTGCTCTCTCTGCTCAAGCTGTGACCTGCTTTGCCAGTGTTGTACAATACTGCAACAATGAAGGTGATACCTGCTGATCCCATCTGGCGCCAGGTCTTTGAGAAAGTCTCATTTAAAGGCCTACTGACACCTGTCTAAAACTGCCCTGTTGCCCCATCACATGACGTCCTGTCTTTAGTAGCACAGCTGGCATGTTTCTGGGGAGTCCCCTCAAACTGGCATCATGCATGTCCACGTGGGGACCTCTCATGCCAGCTGTCAGCCCTTTGTTGGTGGATCTGTGTGCCTGGAATGACTGACTCTCGGAGCATGTGGTTCCACAATAGCTGGCATTATCCGCCACACCCATCTATGTACAATTCGTGAATAGAGCCAAAGAACTGCGTGGTTCTACAGGTTGTATGTGCAGATTGCCAAGAATCACAGGTTTGCAATTCTGGCCCATTTTAAGAGATTGAAAGTGGCGATTGTATTGTTGTTTCCCACTCCCAATGTAATCTACTACTGTACTACTCGATTGTGGTTCTTAGTGGGTTTTTTGGCACTACTGTTCTCTCGTGTCTAGTTACAATCCAGCAGCACAGACTTAATTATGACTTCTCATTGTGTGTAAGCTGTTAGAGAGAGTATTCCCACGCCATCATCTCAGTTCAGCTCCTGAGTTGCAGGGTTTGCCCCCTGCTGGCTGTTCATGATAGAGAGCACCAGCAGTGCTGGAGGGTCTCAGGTCTATTACACATTGATCTTGTTGCTGCATGAGTCATTAGATCCAATAAGCACCACTTACAGAGTCGTGCATTGTAATTACTGCTTTTAATTGCCATTTGTCTACTTGTCTGTTAGCGTGTTTTGAAGATTTTTTGCGATGAGATTGTTTTTGCTTTTGCACATAATTAATGACCATAATGTGATTTTTATTTTTTAATTAAAGGACACCAGTCCATCGGTTGTTGATAGGACTTTTTATTCTGATCTTTCCAGCATCCTCTCCTTACTGATTTTCTCTCAGTTCCAGTGAGTCAGTGTGTGTGTACCATAATACACACAGTATTGTTGAGTTAACATTACTCTCAGGCAATTACCCAGGCCATTTCATGCAGTCCCTCTCTCAGCCACCCTAGAAACACAGCAGTCACAATGGTATGCATGTGGAAATGCAGCACTCATCTCTTTCCCTTGGTTCTTATGTCTAAAACTCCCATGATTGTTGCCTTTGTTGTTCTCTGATGTGTGAGCAGAAGTATTGCCTCATAATTGTGACAGCCCATCTTCATAGGGCAATCCTAATGGGCCTACGATACAATGTAGAGCTGCAAAGATGAATCCATTCGTTGTCAACCATTAAATTACTCGCCAACTATTTTGATTATTGATAATTAATTGGTTTGTTATTTTCATAAAAAAAATTTAAATTCTCTGCTTCCAGTTCCTTAAATGTGAATATTTTCTAGTTTCTTCACTCCTCTGCGACAGTAAGCTGAAAATCGGTTTGAGTTGTGGACATAACACGACCTTTAAGGACGTCATCGTCGGCTTTGGGAAACACTGATCTACATTTCAACCAATATGACATTTATAGCTCGAACGGCTAATCGATTAATTAAGAAAAGAACCGACGGAGTAATCAACAATGAAAGTTATGGTTATGGGTTCTAGCCCCTAATGCAGTGCCAGTGGTGTTCTGACATCCAAGTGACCCATGTCTCTGTTAATTCCCCACCTGTCGGGGTGCCTCTGCCATCTCTGCTAGCACCCTGCGTCCCCTGGCACTCGGTGCCATCCCCGACACCTGTCATCATTAGTCCATGCATGTCTGCCAGTCCTCCCCCAGACCCAACCCCTCCCCACTCTGCCACGCCACCCCCCCCCCCCCCCCCCCACCTCACTCATATGTGCTTCACCATTGTTGGTGCTTTTTAATGTGTCTTAATGTGGCGGGCTCTTCGCACTGATTGGTTTAACCTCACGATGACTCCGCTGAGTCACCTGTTCTTCCTCATTAACAAACATGGTTCAACCCATGTGCCTTCTCTTCTGATCTCCTTTCTATCTATGTGTCACTTTGTTTCCTGTGTATGTCCGTGTCCCGTGCTGCTTCTCACCAATACATCCGTCCCTAACAGAACAATGACAACGAGACGCCGCTGCACTGTGCCGCTCAGTATGGCCACACCCGGGTGGTGCGGCTGCTGCTGGAGGAGCTGACCGACCCCACCATGAGGAACAACAAGTTTGAGACTCCACTGGACCTGGCCGCGCTATATGGCCGCCTGGAAGTAGTCAAGCTGCTGCTCTGCGCCCACCCCAACCTGCTCAGCTGCAACACCAAGAAACACACGCCACTGCATCTGGCCTCTCGGAACGGACACCTGTCTGTGGTGGAGGTGCTGCTGGACGCTGGCATGGACATCAACTACGAGGTGAGTTTCTGTGTGTGTGTTGTGTGTGTGTGTGTGTGTGTGTGTGTGTGTGTGTGGTGTGTGTGTGTGTGTGTGTGTGTGTGTGTGTGTGTGTGTGTGTCTGTGTGTCTGTGTGTCTGTGTGTCTGTGTGTCTGTGTGTCTGTGTGTCTGTGTGTCTGTGTGTGTCTGAACTTGAGTATGCAAGTGTGTCTTGATGTGCTGTAGTGCCCAAAATCATGTCGGATGACTTAATCTGTTTCTTGCAGCACTTCCTCTCACTACTTCCTTACTAAAGCTATGAGATTAAAAGTAAAACTCTTAAGCTCTCAGTTGCAAAGGAGCTGGTGTGGTATCAAAGCAGAGCTTGCCTTGCTCCCCCTGGTGGGCCCTGTGGCTCTGACTCTGTACCAAACTGTGCCATCCATCTGTCTAAAGAAGCTTTCCCCTTTCCCCCGTCCTCCTTTCCTCTGAATCAAGGATGGAGAGTCCTATCCGGTGTCCTTCAGGCCTTCCATCCTGCAGCTTTCAATTAACACGGGCCTCCGAGCCCGAAAATGATGTGCTTTGATTTCTCAACCACATAATTGTCAGTAGAGGAGTGGACTGGGCGATGGACATAAATCCGGAAGTTGCCGTACTAGAGCTGACAGAAGTCCAAATGTTGCTGTACATATATTTGTCTCACAAATAATTGCGCTTAAACATATGATTGTCTCTTTCAGTCAAATTTAAAAAAAATAGTCATCACTGCTTATTTACTAGCAGTTTTTTCTAACTGTTTTCCCCCGTTTCATTTTTGTTGCATGTATAGGGACAAGTGCCAACAACTAACAATTTAAATAATTACAAAGATTTGTAGTCCTGAGAGGAAAAAACGGTTTGTCAGGCAGATGTTGGGGCCGGGAAACACGAGCACGATCAGTTTCTCGGGCTTAAGGCAGCTACAGCCTAGGATGTTTGGAGTTGCTATGGCAACAAGTGACAGGTTTAGCTCCACAGTCCGACAAAAAATCACTTATAGAATTACACTTTGGCATATCTAAACAAAATCAACAATCAACAGTCATACCCTTTAAGACTTTAGCTTAATGTTGGCAAGTAATTGTGGTTAAACAAAGAAACAAATTGAAAACAAATTTAAAAGAAAATTGACAATTTTGTCATAACCGTTACTGGCCTATGCCTTGCACTGTTTATCTTGCTAAAATTTGGGTGCTGGCAGTAATGGAAAGAATTAAGCATGGGATTTTAATTTTCATACTAATCATATTCATGTCACACATTGCTGTTTGTCCTCTGTCTCGACACGCTCTTCATGATTCTGGTTTCTTTTTTCCGCTCAGACGGAGAAAGGCAGTGCTCTCCACGAAGCCGCCTTGTATGGGAAGACTGATGTGGTACAGAAACTTCTCAGTGCAGGTCAGTCTTCAGTGCCACATTAGCAACGTTTGAATCACGTGCTGCCCCTAATCAACACAGCTTCCATGAAGTCAATTTAAATGAGCAAAAAAACAAAACACAGATAACACTCAGCCGTTCTGTCGTTATTTGACAGGTATCGATGTGAACATCGTCGACACGAAGGGCAAGACAGCGCAGGACACTGTTAAGGACATGCCCTCCCAGAAAAGCCGAGAAATAGCTGCTTTCATCCAAGGTGAAGACCACGTTTGAAAACCAAGAACTGTGATGGAAGTATCCTCTTTTATATTTTTTACATTCATGAAACATGGAAAAACCAATCTCCTTTCTGTTGCAGCTCACGTGGCTGGAATACCCCACATCATAGACCTCCCCCCACCACCAGTCCCTCCGCCTCAGGAGAGTCCCAGCCCACGGAAAAAGGGTAAGATTTAGCTGATGTTAGAAAAGTCAGGCTGTTTGAACTGTTATTAGCAATGATTAAATCAGCAGTTTAAACAGGAAACACAGAACGTTACACGTCGCTTTTATCTTTTTTTTTTTTGAAGTTCTCATCTCAGAATAGATTGCAGTGTGACTGAAGTGTTGGAATTGCTCAAATGTTTGACTTCCTTCAACGACTGGCTTGTTAAAATTCGCTTTTGACTCATGTTTGTAACTATGGGTTTTCAGTTTTAATCTTTTAAATGTTTTTCATTGGTCTTTCAATTCATTTTTCCTTGCTTATTTTCTATTGGATCTAACTGTATTTTTACAAACGTTTCATGTGAAGCACTTTGTGACTTTGTCTGTCAAAGGAGCTATGTCAAATAGACGTATTATTATTCTTATTACTACTATATTTATATTATATTATTTTTACTCTGTGTTGTTTTGGTCTCAGATAAAGAGGAGTCAAGACCACAACTGCCCTTTTTGATTTTTTTATTAATGCAAGACTCTTAATGATAATCTTAATTTCTGTGGGTGCTTTTTTATGGGAATGTGGATCTTTCAAATGAATTTCAGGAGTACCTATGTTTAGCATTTTCCACATTTTATCGTGCCGTGCAGTGTTGGATTTGCACTGGTCTTGTCTCGGTCTCGACACACTCTGGTCTGGATGATGTCTTGGTCTTGGTTAAGGTGGTCTCGACGACAACACTACCGTTCAGCTAAGAACTGTGTTTGTCTTTGGGCTGTGTTATAGGTGACATGGAGAAGGTTAGTGAGCTGATCTCGGGGCTGGCCCCGAGGCCCGAGGAGGAGAGCCCCTACGAGGCTCTGTTTGAAGCCACCTCCTGTCACTCTCTGGACAGCCTCGCCAGCGGCAAGTCCTCTGACCGAGACTCTGGACGGCCGGACAGTGAAGCTGGCAAGGTCAGCCACTGGAACTCACCCTCACCCTCACACTCAAACATACACACATGCAGGCAAAAATGGTACGTTTCACAGGGTTTTATGGGATGAAATGCAGAGTGCAGAACTCCCACTAGAGGGTGATAGTGGTCTTCTATCCACATGACTAGGCTTCATGCCCCATCCAGCATTATATTTTCTGGGGTACACCGTGGATACACAATGCAATTCTTCACTTATTTCTCGCGACAATAGATTGAATAGAAACGTATTACTTCTTATATTCCTGATCATTTACAGAAAGATCGCCCGGTCCACTCTTCACATCCTGGTCCTGGTCATGAAGAAGAAGTGAGCTCCGAGGTGAGGAGCTAAGGTCATACAGCTAGGAGAAACGTGTTGCCATCTAACACCACAGATTCTCCTATGTGCTGTCTTTAGCGCGGTGCATGTGATAATCCCTTTTAAAAGTTAGCCGCCCTGAGAGGTTGGACATAAATTATTACAATGTCAAAGAGGCTGCTGGGAAATGATTACCTGCCATAGAAAAAGCCACTTTATTTTTAGCCACAAACCTTTCAATGACTGTTCTCTTCACGGCCGCTGCTCAAATCGAAGGATATATTCTTAATAAATATTCATCTGAGTGTGGCGTGAGACACAGGCAGCAGGGGCGTAAAAAGAAGAGGAGTGAAGTAGAAAAGTGGTGAAGTCAAAATGAGAGAACCTGTCTGACCTCAACAGTGGCTGACTATAGATGACGCTTTTTTGAAATAACATAAAGGAATTTTTTCATTACCAAAATAATTTCCGGCTTTGTGTTTTACTGGCCGAAAGAAAATTATTGAATCATAAAATATAACCCGATTTGGTGAAAGCTCAATAGCAAATCATTCCAAGTTGCCTGTGCGTTAATATTGTTCTTTCACCTTCCTTCCTTCTACTGTCTCCTTACCTCTGCTCCCTTTGTGTCTTTTTTCTGCAGGCCCTGTATACTAATAGCAGTATTGATGAGAGAGGCCAGCCAGTGGAGGAGGAGGATCACACATATGAGTTGTTGCTGACTGCACAGACCAAACACCCACCGCCCAGCCAGGAGTCCCAGTCCAATAAAGGTAATTTGTGTTTAAGTATAATCCAGCGGGAGGAAAAGTGTGCGTTTCCAGTAGGTTTCTTTAAATGAGATTTTTATGTTCCTTAGTAAACTACATATTCTCGCTTTACTGCTTTTACCTATCAGTGACGCCTCATTCCTGGCATACTTACAGCAGAGTTGGTGAAGAGCTGGGGACATTATTAAAAAAAAACGTCTCAAAATTACACTAATGCCGTCCAAGCACAACAGAACCTGAACGCATTGCTATCCTCATTAGCAAGTGCGCCAACACCCACATGGTGTTGTGTGTGTGTGTGTGTGTGTGTGTGTGTGTGTGTGTGTGTGTGTGTGTGTGTGTGTGTGTGTGTGTGTGTGTGTGTGTGTGTGTGTGTGTGTGTGTGTGTGTGTGTGTGTGTGTGTGTGTGTGTGTGTGTGTGTGTGATGAATGGCGATGCATGTAATTGGATAAAATGGGATTAAATCAGGAGGTCATTTTGATCCCTGGCTGTTAATGTAGATGTTTTAGAAACATCCCCTCGGGCCCTGCAGTCAGTCAGCCTCACTAGCGCCATTGGAAAACGTCACTGAGCTGAAGGGTTGGAGTTTAATCGCTGATGTCATTGTGCCTCCCCCCATGTGGATAAATGATGGTGTTGGAGAAAAGGGATTCTTGGCCGTTTTGCGTCCTCCACCCTCGAGTTGGACAGAAACGTTTAACGATTAGTTTTTCCATCTCTTTAAAAACTGCTTTACCACGTCTGCATTGTAGATTAATCTAAAATCTGTCGGACTCATAGCTCAATATGTCGCAGTGCATAATACATGATTTTATTATACATCACATTCACTTCCTCGTAGCATAATGTCTTTCCTGACAATCAAAAATGGCAATATATTATCTGTCTAAAGATATATTGAGTAATTGAACTCTGAACGGGCCATGATCATCTTTCATCTGCCCAGTCTCCTAACTCTCGTGTTTTCTGTTTTCTCAGATGAGAACACCGCCACCAGTGCCCTACCTCAGGTAACTCCGACATTCTTCTTTTTATCCTTCTCATATGTTTTGCGTCTTTAACCCCTACTTCAAACAGTATTTGGCAATACTTTTGTCTCATTCTTGATTGCCTGCCAGTTGCAAAACCCTTTTTTAAAAGTGCAAGTTGTAAAAAAGCCAAATGGATGGAGCACAGTATCCCAGCCCTTTTTTAATTTTAGCATATCTGGAGCGGGACCATCTGACCACAGCAGGTCATATAATAAAGTTGAAGGCCTCTTCACAGTCCGAGATTGAGTCATATGTCAGCAGAAGGCAGAAGTCGTCTTTAACTGGCCCTCATAACTGGGTGCCTATGCAAACCCAATTTGTGGTATTTAGTGTCCTATCATATCTTGTTTAAAGCCTTTTTAAATGTATCGTCCAGTTAGCAGTTTTTTATTATTGCTGGCCCACCTGCTGCCAACAGTATCTACTCACATGTTTTATTTCAAGTTCCGGATCAGATTAGCTGTGCTCCTCAGCTGCCTAATCATGATAAATGAGCAGCATGGTGTCCTCTCTGCTCTAATCTACAGCCTTATGAGGAAAGCTACATTATGGCGGAGTATTGGTGGCAGGCGACCCTGCATCTTTGTTTAATGTAAAGCTAGCTGAATAATTAGCCAGGGCTATTAATTGGGTAACTGCAGATGCTAATGCTAAACAATTGTGTTTGAGAGGTAAGATTCAATCGCCGTGTAAACAATATTTATTTATTTTTGCCCCGCTTCAGCGTAAACCCACTGCCCCACGACCTCAGAGCCCCAAGCAGGACGAAAGACACCCTGCACCCTCCTGGACGGGTGAGCCCACGGGCACCTGGAGGTGAGTTTGATGCCTCTCTTTGACAATTTTCTCCTATATTAAATAAATGACTAAATCGATCCTAATAAGAGATGGCAACCGCTGGCAACTGCTGGCAATGCTGCGAGGGTGTGCAAAGATGGACAGGACACACCAGACTTGGAAAGACACAGCCAAGCATGTCAATGAAATGGGAGAAATGCATTTTGAGTTTTCAGGGGGAGCTGGGCAGGCGTGGATTAGCGCTGCCAGGGAATGCATGATTGGCATTCTGGACCAGCAGCGGGTTTGAATTGTCGGAGCAGGCTGATTGACATTCCCTGGCAAGTGGAGAAGACTCATTTCATTGCCAATATGAAACAGATCCTTGATCAATGGTGACATTCCTATTGCAGATCCACATCACGCTTAAATCGGGATATGTCCCTTCATCCTCAAGTCAAGCATGGAGGGGAGGTAAGGCGCATGGGCTCTGGGTTTTTTCTGACATCCATACAGATATCTTTATTGGATAATTCTTTTTTGTGGCATGCTTGCTAAAGGAACTGTAGGAAGAAGCATGGTTGGCATGCTGATTTGATTATGCTGTTTCATAGTTGTTGGGTGCTTGTTTAATTCTTTTCCTACTGTGGTTGTGGGAAAGAATTAAAGTTATTTAGTTTTTTCTAGATGGACTGCAGCAACATTTGAAATAACTGATGATGATGATGATGATTGTTAAAGCTTTAGTGCATAACGTTTTGATTAACAAACGTTGGTTACATACATTCATATCTATGCCAAATGAGTTGCTACAGAGCTAATTAAGACTGTTAGCTCCACAAACTCTCTCTGTAAATTTCTCAGTTTGGCTGTGTGGAAAATCGAGTGAATGTAATTACCTCTTCCATCATGCTTTTGTAATCCTCCGTGTCCTCCTTGGCTACTAACAACTGTGTGGAGGAGGGGGGCGCAATCACTGATGGCTTGTATCATGTGGACACTGTTACTTAGAATTCCTCATGGGGGAGACAGAAACTTCGCACTATAACGTCAAAACTTAAAGGACACATTTTTTAGCATTGACTTTTGTGCATGTAGTCTTGGTATGGTGTCATTGCATCTTTTATGTTGAGATAACACTCACCGGCCACTTTATTAGGTACCCCATGCTAGTAACGGGTTGGACCCCCTTTTGCCTTCAGAACTGCCTCAATTCTTCGTGGCATAGATTCAACAAGGTGCTGGAAGCATTCCTCAGGGAGTTTGGTCCATATTGACATGATGGCATCACACAGTTGCCACAGATTTGTCGGCTGCACATCCATGATGCGAATCTCCCGTTCCACCACATCCCAAAGATGCTCTATTGGATTGAGATCTGGTGACTGTGGAGGCCATTTGAGTACAGCGAACTCATGTTCATGTCATGTTCAAGAACCAGTCTGTGATGATTCCAGCTTTATGACATGGCGCATCATCCTGCTGAAAGTAGCCATCAGAAGTTGGGTACATTATGGTCATAAAGGATGGACATGGTCAGCAACAATACTCAGGTAGGCTGTGGCGTTGCAACGATGCTCAATTGGTACCAAGGGGCCCAAAGAGTGCCAAGAAAATATTCCCCACACCATGACACCACCACCACCAGCCTGAACCGTTGATACAAGGCAGGATGGATCCATGCTTTCATGTTGTAGACGCCAAATTCTGACCCTACCATCCGACTATCGCAGCAGAAATCGAGACTCATCAGACCAGGCAACGTTTTTCCAATCTTCTATTGTCCAATTTCGATGAGCTTGTGCAAATTGTAGTCTCAGTTTCCTGTTCTTAGCTGAAAGGAGTAGCACCCGATGTGGTCTTCTGCTGCTGTAGCCCATCTGCCTCAAAGTTGGACGTACTGTGCGTTCAGAGATGCTCTTCTGCCCACCTTGGTTGTAACGGGTGGTTATTTGAGTCACTGTTGCCTTTCTATCAGCTCGAACCAGTCTGGCCATTCTCCTCTGACCTCTGGCATCAACAAGGCATTTCCGCCCACAGAACTGCCGCTCACTGGATGTTTTTTCTTTTTCGGACCATTCTCTGTAAACCCTAGAGATGGTTGTGCGTGAAAATCCCAGTAGATTAGCAGTTTCTGAAATACTCAGACCAGCCCTTCTGGCACCAACAATCATGCCACGTTCAAAGTCACTCAAATCACCTTTCTTCCCCATACTGATGCTCGGTTTGAACTGCAGGAGATTCTCTTGACCATGTCTTCATGCCTAAATGCACTGAGTTGCCGCCATGTGATTGGCTGCTTAGAAATTAAGTGTTAACGAGCAGTTGGACAGGTGTACCTAATAAAGTGGCCGGTGAGTGTACATGTCAGTTTGGCAGTAATTGTTAAAAAAGCTGATGTTGTGGGGACTGAGAGAAATGTGAAACACTTCTTAAAGCACATTGGGCCTTTTATCCTTGCATATTGTCCTTATGGACTCTCAAGTTATACTCTCCTTTCCCCTTTTTAAAGCCACAAAAACCGGAAGATGGTGTGAATAGTACATTTTTGTGATTGTGCACGTCAGCAAGTTACATGCACAGTTCCCATTTTTGTGTTTTACATAAACCCGGGCAGCTTGCACTTGGTTTATACTGTGATTGAGGCAATCTGAGGTCTGATTTCCTCCCCACGCGTGGACAGTCAGGGACCAGACATCAGCACTCTGTGGCAGGTGGAGGAGATGTGTGCGGTCAGCGATACCAGGGTGTTTATCATCCGTCACAAACACATTGCTGCTCTCAGCAGAAACACAGTGTTTCCTAACAGGTTTCCACCTCTGTGTTTTGTTTTATAGGCTTCCCGAGGGATTTCTCACACGAGTGGCAATGCAATAGGATTCTCCACAGTTATAACAAACAGGGGTTTCCAAAGTACACAGTTAGGAAGTGCGATGGTGAAGAATCAAATCTAGCCTTATTAAATATCTCCCGCTCACTTAGTTTTACAGTCATGCATTATTTTCTTCACACTGGATGTGCAGCTTTTATAATTTTACAGTA
>NW_022605055.1:0-27080 GCF_008692095.1 Etheostoma spectabile | reverse complement strand
CTCTCATATTGTCCAGTCCTTGTTTTCATTTTAGTGAAAGCCCTTTTCACATGTCCAATGTTCTTAGAAAGGTAATCTGTTCACCCATCTATGTTACTGTCATCTGTGAATAAGATTAGCCCAAAGTCCAGTTAAGGTATTTGCAAAGGTCAACGCTAATAGATCTTATTGACAGGTGGGGAATTATGTCCTTAAAGATAACCACAGGGCATGACTCAGGCTTTGGTACTTTTGCAATTGTGTATTATTAACTAATACTTTGTAATGTTCCAGTTTTAAATGTGTCCTTGAATGTTTGGGAAGAATTTGAGTGGAAAAAGGTTGAAAATGAGATATAATCTCGGTCTGTTTATCCGCTCTCCACTGAATGGCATGTTGTAAACACAGTTGTAAATGTCACACATGTTCGATAAAAGGCCTCCTGTCTGGAATAAAGGCAGGTTTTCACTGCCAAGTCAATTCTTTTATTCTTTTGGGTAAGTAAATAGAAACAATAAGCGATTTCAAAGCTTCGTTACATTGACTTTTTTTTCTGAGAACACATTAGGATTCTTTGAGCACGATGTACTCCTTGACCCTTTTTTACAATGTAATCTGGTTTTTCTGATAAAATAGTTGATAAAAAGGTTCCCCGGACTTCCTGAGAAGTAAACAATTACTTTTGAAGTCAACCTCACAAATGGGCATTATTTAGGATGTTGTTTATTTCAGTTGCAAAGACATTTAATTATTTTGAGGGTTGTACCAAATCCTGCAGTTATAGTCATGGCTGGGTTAGTCCATTTGGCTTCAGGTGAAGTGGATCATTTCAGTCTTAACAAAATGTTGTTTATTTGATTCACGATGTAGGAATTTCATTTTGGTTCACTGTGAGAGATTCTCCTGAAAACCTTTTTGGTGTTTTCAGCAAAGGCTCCTATTACTGCCGCTTAACTGTGTTTGCTTGTGTGGTTGCACGCTGAAAATAGGTTCCAGCGGGTTGTGTGCAGACGAAAATAGCTCCATTAATTGGGACCCCTCTGGTGTTTCTTGAGTTTTTAAGGCCGCTATTGCCTAAATCCTCCTTTACATGTTGGCGCATGATCAATCTAAACCAGTTGCGTAATTGTGAATATTGCATTCATGTAGGTGTTTAATATGATGTGAATCATTTTGAATATCAATAAATAGAGATTAAAATAATGTTTTTAGATGAACAAGAAGAACTGCAATTAGGACTAGGAGTTCATGGAACAAAAGCACACAAAGGCTACAGGAAGGGTTTAAATTATTTTCTGTGTTATCTTTTTCCATTATACTTATACTGAGTGCCCTTTAGTCTAGTTTTGATTCATTTCCTGTGCTGAGTCCTGGGTTGCGTTATCTTTGTAACATGTGAAATAAACATAATCTAGAACTGAAAATAACATATCCCTGCCTCATCGGCTATTGCAAATGACAAAAAGGTAACCACAAAGATTTTCCGCTCCCTATTACCTACGCCCCATGAATTTTGTCTTCTTTCCTCTCCACTTCAGATCGAGACTTTGCCCCCGGAGCTGTTCAAATGCAAGAAGCTGCGTACTCTGAATCTGGGAAACAACTGCCTGCAGACACTGCCATCCCGCTTCGGGGAACTCACCGGGTTGACCCAGCTGGAGCTGAGAGGGAACCGCCTTGAGTGTCTCCCAGTGGAGCTCGGTGAGTGTGGCTGTTGAAGAAGAGCAGTCTGATAGTGGAGGAGGACCTGTTCAACACGCTGCCACCAGAAGTCAAAGAGCAGCTATGGAGGGCCGATAAGGAGCAAGCTTGAAGCCTTTGTGGAGAGTGGCAGAGGAGAGAAGTTTGATTAAGTAATCGAGCAGTTTTTTTTTTTTTTTAAAGGCAGGCAAACCTTGAGACGTTTGGTTGGTGCTTGGGGCTTTCCTGGCAGGACCTATTAAGGAAGTAATGTCAAGTCAAAACTTTCATGGATGCTGAATGGTCACCATGGGAAAATCTGGCAATGGAAGGTGGATCAGTAATGTGGCTATCATCCTGAATATAAAGCTACAGGGATGCAAGCAGATGATGTTAAATATGCATGCAATATTAGGACCTTGCTAATGCAAACCTGTTTATTAGAGAGAGAGAGAGAGAGAGAGAGAGAGAGAGAGAGCCGGGAAAAAAGCGTTGCAGAAATTAGCCTTGCTAGTGAGCTAAATGTGCTCACTATCACTTCTCTGCTGATCATGTTAATACTCTGGCCTCGAGGCTCAATATTTTACTTTAGGATTTTTTTACAGTCACATTTGCAGTTGCGGCACTGCGTGGCTCAGAGTACTGGCAGATGTTAAGTTAATAAATTATAGTGCAACTGACAGCCAAGTTGTCGAGGCCTGAAGGAACAAAATGACTTTGTGATGAAGATCAACAGATCATCCCACAGGTGATCTCACAGTGTTGGCCTAACTCAGAGGACTGATGAAAGACATCAAAGAAAACAAATGGGAACAAGCTCTACAGTACAATGTCTAAATACCCTGCAGTTGTTCATTTATAACGCTGGCCCGTGGGGCAGGCGGTAAAAGGTGGATGGGAGCTGGGGGGGGGGACAAAAGCCCATTGTTGGTCTCTTCATTTTGCTTCCCTAAACTGCACCTTTTATTTAGGCATGGGAAACAGGCTTTACCTTATTTTGGAAGACTAAACATCAAACACATTACAGATGTGTCTTGTTAAATGATGTGAGATGGATTGGGACTGGACCTGAAAACGCTCATGTGTTATTTTGACTTTAAGATGCATAATTTGGTACTTTTAAATGCTTCCACACATTGGTATTATGTTGGGGCCCGTAAACAGGCTGAATGTTGATCGGTTCAACATTCAAGTAAAACGGGATTATAGTCCACTGAGTGACTAAAGCCACACATTTCACACAGCCATTGATTTGTTGTTTTGTTCAAGACTTTATTTTAAGCGTGTATGGAACATTTACCTTTTTAGTCAAAGATCTTAGGTGATCTTTGTTCCACTAAAGACTGATCGATTTTGCTTCACTGACTAGATTGTAATAACACAAGGTGTCCCCTGCTGACATGAAGTTTGCTGACCCTCTATTAAAGTTACACGGTCACAAACATTCATAAAACTCCCTGTCACTGTCAATTTCTTTATTTGTCAAAGTCAAACATATGCAAGCTTTCATAATGCTAATCAAACAACCAGATTATTATGTGGGCAATAGAACAAGCAAGAATCGTGGTACTTTTTATGCTCAGTATGATTTTGAATTAGGCAACCTTAGATGATTATTATCCCGAGTGGACTCCTGATGTGAGACGGGAGAGTCTTAACTAGCTGCCAGAAAAGTGTTGGTGACTCGAGTGGCTAGCTGTTTGTATGCTAGCCCTTCAATTTATCATGCTCCGTTTACTCCAGAGTAAAACGGAGTGGTTTGTCAGCGTTTTGTTTGTCCGTTCAAGAGCGACGTGAGGACAAACAGGAAATCACAGAGTGAAAGAAACTGGTTTTGACCGACCTACACAAGGGAAACATGTATTTGCAGAAAGCGTATGCACAATATGTAATTTCCACATCATGGTCCAAATTAGTGCAGCATGCTCTGTCTGCTTGAAACACTTTTCTTGTTAAGACCCTGGATTTAATAGCCTCATTTGGAGTAACCCTGCTAAGTTTACTCCAGCCAGGTCTCGTTGCTAATATGGCCTTATCTTTTACAAGCTGTGTGTGCCCTGTTAATGATCACAAACATCACGTTCATGACTTGTTTTTTTGTGTCTTGTTAAATGTACAGCCGAAATGTTTAACGTCTTTGTTTCATACATATCAGTCAAATGGTATGATGTGGTCTTATTTTACTAGCTGTTTCTTTTAGCTTTTTATTTTTATTTTTTTATAAAAGAAGGGACGTTTCACTGTAATGATACAATTGCCCTTTTGTTCACAGTGAATGCTGTTTCACTGAGGCCTTTGCTAAATCCAAATGCCCTTCTAGGGGTCATTAGTACATTGCTCCTGTTCTGAGAGAAGAGCCTCAGTCCTGAATGTGTTGACTAGCAACCAGTTTTAAAGATGTAAGCAAAGGTCACAGACAACGCATAAGGAACAGATGACACCAGAGAAACACAGTAATTCAGATTAAATCTCATCTTTCCAGCACGTATAAACTTTGTAAACATAAACATTGTTTTTAAGTGGCATGTCTACCTTGATATGTCTACTCTGGTTTCATTTGTGCGGTGCTTAGATAGAGCCAAAACAGTTTTGTTAGTGACCTGTTGGATGCCAAACAAAGGAATGCCAATAGGCATCTTCTAGTGCAGTAACTGGCTTGAGTTAAAGGGACAGGTTCTAGGGCGGTGTACGTCATTCCAAAGTAAATTTGATATAGTAACATGGCTCATTGTAGTGGTGCAGTGAAGTTGCCAATGCTGCTGACACTAAAAATCTCCCCCCCTGCAGTGCACCACAGAGTGTCAAATTAGAACATTCAAACAATGCCCGCCAGTTATGTATCAAGTGTCTTTTGGCCTAACTTGATGGTCATTAGAGGTGGATAGTTGCTGCGAAATAAACCTTATCTGACTATGTTTAACCCCAAATGTATCCTTGGTACAGCAGTTACAGTATATTTAATCTTGAAGTTTAAGTGTGCCTAGAAGTCTGTCTCATGGCATCACTGGGAAAGTCCTTCACATCTTGGATTTGCTAAAATTACTATACACACATTGATATACACATGTATCTGTCATTTCTCCATTTTAGCTTTGGCATGGTCAGTGAAATGAGTCTCACTTTGTCCTGCTAACATTTGGATTTGTATCCACAAATATCCTTTTTTCTGTCCTCTAGTACAGTCCTGGACAGTCCCTTCCCTCTGAGTCACAAGATGAGAACATAAAAACCTGCGGCCAGACTTTCTTTCCTGCATGTCAGTGAATCGGGTTACTGAGCTTACTCAGCCATTTCTGAAACACTAAAGAAAGGGAAGTTTTAGTAACTAACAGAAGCAGCCATTCTCATCCAAGCACCTTAAAAGACCTCAAATGATACATTTAAAAGCTTCTTCTTTTTTTATTCTGTGCAAGTGCCAAAACAAAGCTTTAAAGTGTCATATTATGCCTATTTTTTGGTGAATGATTGTATTTACAGGTTAAATCAGAATAGGTTACATGGTTTAATTTTCAAAACACCATATTTTTGTTGTTTTGCACATTGCTGCAGCGCCTCTTTTCACCCTGTGTGTTGAGCTCTCTGTTTTAGCTACAGAGTGAGGCATCTTACTTCTGTTCCATCTTTGTTGGGAGCCGCACATGCGCGGTACCTAGGTAAGCACTGCTAGCCAGTTAGAAGCAAGCAAGTAGGAGGGCATGCCCCACTAGCTGCTAGGCGAGCATTGTAACGTGTGTTACAAACTGCCGAGCGTTTGTCACGGAAGTAAAGCCTGGACTACAATAGAGCTGTCTGGAGAAGTTTGTGAACAGTGTTTTCTGTTGGAGAGGGCAAGTCCCTTTGGGGTGGACTTTAGGCTTTTTCACTTAAAACTAAACCTATTACATGCGCAAAAGATATTTTACACAACAAAGGAAAGGAAAAAGCATAATATGAGCTCTTTAAACTTTGTGTTGCGTCTCCTGATTTTTTTTTTTTTTTAAAGTATAAAATATCGAAAATGTTTTTATGTATGCCTTAAGTAGTGTAGTTGTGTGAAACGGTGTGATTTATGGGTTTATTCTCACATAGGATTAACTCATTTGGATCCACAGAGGGTTTTACAGCAGATGGTGAGATGCTGATTTCTTTGGCCACAGCTCCAGGATTTCACAACTCAAGATAGAAACCATGACAATCTAACATACTGTAAATGGAGGTGAGCTCACCCTCCACAACGCCTGCACACTGTTAATATTTGTAATATTTCTGAAGTGTGTACATTTTTGGACGGTCACATACCATTTCACTTAAACTTAGAAACACATGAATCAAAAAGAACTGCCATGATTGCATTGACATCTATTCTCCACCATGTATACAACTTTTTCTTTTCTTTCTTTTTTTTTTAAATATATGTGCATTTGCTATGTATGATTAATTCATCTCTGTGTTTGGTGCCTGTAGATCAGGGATATATCAAAAGAGTTATTTTTTGGGGGGTGGGGGATCACATCCATTCATGTTAGAGCATGAGTTTGTCAATGCTGAACTTGTGTGCATTATAGCCATACTAAAGCCACCCACTATACCCCTAGCAGCAATCACTGTTGAACATAAACTGTAAGACGGATGAACAGACTTGTTAATCGGCACCGTCTGTATCACATCCGACAAGGCCTTTATTAATTAATTGTTGCCAAGTGCACTAAACACTGGCTTTTTAAGCGGGACATCTGTAAAAATGGACAACTGAACTTGAGTTTCTAATGTTGTCCTAACTCTACCTTTTGTACTATTCTGACACATGATAATGGAAATAAACACAACACTGAATCATGTTGTAAAGAGTGTTAATTCCTCATCTGGTGGATTGTTCTTCTTTCAAGTCCTGAGCACTGTTGAACTTGTTGCGGAGAAACGTGTTTTAAATACTGAAGAAACTCCTTAGAGAAAGGAACATTGCTGATGTTTTGACTTGTCTTAGCAGGGAAAGCACCGGTGTAATACTCCTGTGTGATATAGGCTATCTCTGAAAAGTCTGTCTTTGGACTAGAGCTGCAACGATTAATCGATTAGTTGTAAACTTTTAAATTAATTGCTAACTATTTTGATAATTGATAGTCGGTTGAGTAATTTTTCAAGACAAAAGTAAAAATTCTTTGATTCCAGCTTGTTAGATGTGACTATGTTCTAGTTTCATCTCTCCTCTGGGACAGTAAACCGACAAGACATTTGAGGACGTCATCTGGGCGTTTGGGAAACACTGATCCACATTTTTCACCATTTCTGACATTTTATAGACCAAATAACAATAATCGATTTATTGAGAAAATAATCAACAGATTAATTGACTATGAAAATAATTGTTAGTTGCAGCCCTACTTTGGACTGGTGGTGCCTCGTGATCCGATGAGTATATTGTTTTTTCAATACATTTGCCGACTTGCCTTGACAAATGGTTGTCCATTATGAAATAAAGTCCCTGGTACCTGCCAACAGGTTCTTTTTTTTTAGGAGGGCGGGGACGGGGGTGCCGTGGCTGTGTTCAGCCAAGTAGAGCTAGTACTCGCAGTGGGTAAATGCCATTAGAGAGTCAGAATACCACATTAGCGCTTTATTTTTCTCTGGTTACATGACTGAAATTAGCATGTTATTAACCCTAAGCAGCACTGGCAGTGGTGCAGGAAGTACCCTTTCAATTACGCTGCGATATAAAAGTATTCAATAACAAAGTAAGTATTAAAAATGATTACTTAATATAGAATAAGTGTATGTGAGTATGATTAGAACTTTAATTATAATTACAAGTATAAAAGTAAAAGTACTCATAATGCATCATAATGCTAATTTGTAACTATTGAACATTCTGTTTTTCTTTTAATATATAGCAGTACATCATATTTGATCAAATCATTATCTTTTGTTTAGAAAACTTTATTAGAAGATCTATAAATTGACACGCAACGAGGACCCCAGGTTGGAATTGAACCCACGGCCGCTGCGGCGAGGACTGAGCTCCATGCATTGGGCGCACTCTCTACCAGATGTGCTACCCAGGCGCCCCGTGTGTTTCCATTTTACAGCAACGCCATGAGTGACATCTAGAGGCCATGCTGGGCTACTGCAGCACACCATGAGCAGGCTTCATGGGCAACAAGTCCAAAATCCTATCATGTGTTCACATGTTACATAATACCCGGGGGATAAACACATCGGATGTTTCCAAGGAGCCGGACCTCTGCGAATAGACAACCATGGATTTTATGACAGATCGGGATGTGCAAAAGGTGAGTTTTGCATTAAAGGAAGAAAAAAAAGTAAAGAAGTTCTAGCGAGCTGCAGGTCACTAAATCCTGCACTTTACGCTTGTATTGTACGTAAGGGTTAATGCCGAGGAGGTGTCCATTGTCAGGTATTAATGAACGACGGCGAGGCGTGAACCGTCACTGCTCGATGTGAGTCGAGTGCAGATGGGAGTTAACGTTTCCTTTTTGTTTTAGTTAAGCGCATTGATTTAGAACAGTAAACACTCGGTTTCACCGGAACTGCTTTAGTAGGTGTCTTATAACACTTTATATGGACACCCTACAGCCAATCAGAATCGAGTATTCACCCAAACAGACCATGGTACACAAATGCTCACGTTCATCACTCTCGTTACTTGGACTATATTCAACATTGCTGTAACAATTTGAATATATTTTTAGCCTACTCCAGTAGCCAATGTTTGCAGTTCTGTCTATATTTGTGTGTAGATTATACATATGACAGCACATTCCAGGCTCATTACATAACCAGCTGCAGACACATGTGGCCTATAGAGGTAGTCTGCACTAGCTAATGCATGTTTTGTGCTGCATTTCTTTTTTTTTTTTTATGTGATATTGAATTGAATATCTGTGGGTTTTGCAATCGCCTATCCTTGGGTTTGTAAAATTTGACATGAGTATTTTTCATGGACCACATGATTAATTGATAATAGATTAATAATTGGCAGAGTATTCTCTAATAAACATAATTGTTAGTTGCAGACTGAGTGTGAAAAAGCAGGACACAACTAGACATAAAAACGAAGGTGTTTTTTCTGCTCTTTGCCTTTAGTTATGTAATCAAATGTAATGAATGTGTAAGGGCTGTACATGTGATCCTACATTTAAATGTGAAAAAAGAAAACAAACTAATCCCTCTAATATATAACTTACATCTTTGCGTAAACGTGGAAACAGATAAATATAAGATGTGCTTGTCCCAGCTCTTAATTGAAATTAAAAGATTTACACATGACTAAACGTTTAATGGCCACACTATTTAAATTCCATCAAATGGAAATATGCTCTATTGAGTGTGTAAATACTGTACATTTGACCCTAGATTGCAGTTAAATTTGAGGAAATCGACTAAGTGTAAAACACTGGAAATTTATTTGAAAAAAAAAAACTACAATGTATTTTATAGTACATGGAGGATGGATATGTGGTTATGGACGGGCTGCTGACCTCCCAGGAGTGCGATGAGCTGAGGCAAAGCATGGCAGAGATAGTGGACCGGATGGACGTCCCGGAGCACTGCCACATCACTTTCTCCACCGATCACGATGAGCAGCTCAAAGCACAGGTGACGTAATGCTCCGCAGCACAGTGTGAGTTGTGTCGGCGACTCAAGAGTTTTAATCCCACAATATTTCTTTCTCATGCTTTCCATCATATTGCACAAAAGATGCAGGTATGGTTCCCACTGAGTGGTTTCCCCTTCATGATCAGGCTCACGTAGTCCGTAGGTACATCACCTCTAGACTGATTTACAGGGTTTACCTCGACCCTCCACGTCCTTCCTGTCAGGCCAATAGCAAACGCTTATGTCAACAGTCTAGTCGGTGTCTGTCGCGTGCTTCTCCCCTCTGTAATGCAGTCATTCCTGCTGGATCAGATGACTCAAGTTAACCTTTTGACCTGCAGGAAATGCTGACTATTTCATCACAAGTGGAGATAAGATCCGCTTTTTCTTTGAGAAAGGAGTTTTTGACGAAAAAGGTCAGCTCTACTAAAATGAATTCTCAAATGTCCTTCATTTTTTGAAAATATACACAGTATATCAGGAAAGGCCAAATTAGATGGGTAAAGCATTCCTGTCTTACAGGAGGGGAGTTCATGGTACCAAAACAGCGCTCACTAAATAAAGTCGGACATGGTGAGATTTCTAAGCAACCTTTCCAAAACATCATGCGCAAAGAGCTTTCCAAAAGTCCATAACTAATCCCAGTTTTCATCTTTTAGCACTACATGCCTATGAGCCGCTGTACAAAAAGGTTACACATTCACCCAAAATACAGGTGAGTGAGCTGTTGAAAAAAAATTAAGAAAAGTATGTACTGAGTCCCAGAATAACCAACACTCACATTAAATGTTCTCTTAAATGACTCCTAGGGCATAGCAAAGAAGCTGGGTCTTGTAAGCCCTGTGATACTGCAAAGCATGTTCATTTTTAAGGTAATATTATACACTGTCTATCTGTCTGTCTGTCTGTCTGTCTGTCTGTCTGTCTGTCTGTCTGTCATATGATGATGCATGGGTAGTTCATGATAAAAGACCATCCATTTCTCTCCTCCAGCAAAGGGATTGGCGGAGAAGGTAAGAAAACTAAATTCTAAATAATAAAAAAAGCCATATATAAAACTCAATATAGTATTAACATAATTTCCATGAAACATCTTTGTAGCAAATTTTCGGTCTTTTATTATTATTTTTTTTTTTTAGTGACGCCACATCAAGATGCCACATTCCTGTACACGGAGCCCCTGGGCCGAGTCATGGGGCTGTGGATCGCCCTGGAAGACGCTACTGTTAACAACGGCTGCCTGTGGTTTATCCCAGGGTCACATAACAGTAGGCTCACTCTATAACTAAACTTGTACTTTTGCTTCCAGCTCTTTTGTTTCTCAATTATATTTGGGATGTCAACTCATTTTTTGCCCAGGTGGTATTTCTCGGCGTATGGTGCGTACCCCAAAGGGCACCTTTCCCCTGACAGACTTCACAGGCCGAGAGCAGACCTACGATGACAAGAAGTTTGTCGCTGCACCTGTTAAAAAAGGTAATTCACTGGTGTCTTCGAAATTACGTTGATTTGATCGATTTGTCATACATTCAGAAAGTTTGGGCCATTTTGATACATTTTCTATAAGTATTATAGGCACAATGATCATTTAAAGGAATAGTTTGACAGTTTTTCAAATACGCTCATTCACTTCCTTGTCAAGAGTGTGGGGCGCCCGGCCAACAACGTTTCGTACATAATATTAAACAAATGCGATATAACGTGTTAGAAAAAAACTATCTCACACGTGTTCTTTGATTGATGAGGACGAAGAGATGCTGCAGTTCCAATGGAAAATCAACAAAAAGGTTTAATTAAACAGCATGATGAGGATGATATGACAATAAGACACAAAACATAATAACACTGCAGCCGACAGCGGACTTGATCCATACTTCTCCTGATGGCGTCACATGAGATCAGTCCTGAAAATTTCTAAATCACACACATTTATCCCCTAGAGTAGAGGGTGGTTCCTCAAGTGAAAATTCTGCTTATGGTCAAATGAGACCACAACTGGCCCAAGATCCAAGTTAGCGTCACCTATTTTTAAACTACCTGAATACACATTCAGTGTTCCAATCAAGTCTGGCCCAGCAAGGGCGGGTCCCAAGGCTGGGACAGCGATTCCCTTTTCTTGTGGGAACAATAAGCTGCCTCATGTATGCTAAATGATAGATATGACCTAATCAATTCTTAGAGACAGAGGAAGAGAGAGCTAAGGTGAGAGACAATAGGGCCGGTCTTGACCTCTTCACAGAGACAAAGAATATTTTCCTAACCTGGGAGTACATACATAAACAGAAATACATTGTTTTTAACTTTTTTAAATAAATAGTGAGCTTTAGAGGTGCTGATGGCTGATATGATTAATTTAGGAAGAGCCTCATTTGCTGTTTCCCTGTTTCCCGTCTTTATGCTAAGCTAACAGGCTACTGGCTGTAGCTTCATGATTACCGTACAGGCATGACAGGGGTCTTCTCATCAACACCACTGTTTTATACTTTTAATATTTAATTGTGTTATGATATTTGATTAATTCCCTGCCCCATTGTTTGTTCCGTGTTTTTCATTTGTGTACTGTTGCTGTGACATGTGAATTTCGCTGCGGAGATAAATATCCCACCTTATCCATCAACCGCTCTGTGTTCAGGTGGTGTAGTCCTGATCCACGGGAGGTGGTGCATCGCAGTGCTGAAAAACCTCAGAGGACTCTCGCCAAGTCTACACCTTCCATCTCATGGAAAGCCAGGACACCCGCTGGAGCCCTGACAACTGGTGAGAGTTTATTGCCGTTGGGTGGCTTTGTGGTGTTTCCATTATTCCTTTTATTTATTTTAAGCAGTGTTTTACACTAGATAATCGTCACAATCTACATTATAAAAAACCACATTCTTGTTAAACTGAACACACTAAAGATATTCTTACTTGTTCAGGTATAACCAGTAGCTCATGGGTGCTAATGTTAACACATTAGCTATATTTACTGTATATATATATATATATATATATATATATATATATATATATATATATTACTGTGTAACTGAATATTACTCTACTACCACTCTACTTAGGTAAATGCTAAAAACATAAACTAACAGTAACACAAGTAGAGAAGAGCTGTCAAACTCACCCAGTAATGTCTGTTGGAGCGATACATATCGATACATATCTTACATCTACAGTTAGCTAACAATAGCCACCATATGCTACTGGTCATACCAGACCAAGAATAGCTGCTGCTGCCTGTGTTTAAACGCTCTGAGCAAAAAAAATAAATCACATCTTCTCATGTTGTTTCCACATATGAGCAGCACGTACTGTAAATGCAACATTGGCCTGCACCATTCTATTCGCCTTTGAATTCAACTTTAAGGTAGACTGTATTATGTCACGCTAATAGTTGTCATGTTTCCATCATTTTGGTCTTAAAGGTTGCAACCCACTGAAGAGCTCCCTTTCCCGTCTCTCTACACTAAATGAAGGATGTTTTTTGGCGTTTGGTGCTGCAGATCATGGAAAGACACAGATGACCAACATGTGTGAACTGTTTTAACATGCTTTTAACCTACCAATGTGCTGCCATTTCTCATGGCTGGTTTTGTTACCTATGTGACACTGTTTATATGAGCTGCTGTACATGCAGTCTGGTATGTAGCTTGATCAACAGCAAAGTCAAGATTAACGGAGAAGTAACCCATATTGTTATGAAGTGTTTTAAATGATAAGTTTGAATACACTTCAAAATTAATTTGAGTAAACATTTTGAGTCAACTTTTCGTGGAACTATACAACTGATATTTAGCTTTCTATTTTTATACCGTAACTGCTCATCAACATAGTCACCAATTATTAAATACAAAGAGTAAGTATTTCTATTTTCAAGTATGTTCATGGTAAGACAACATAAAATGAAAAACAACTCAAATGTATGTATGAATGATTATCAACCACAACTTCCAAACTTCTTATGTCAATTTTTAAATCAAACTGGGAAAGCAAAAAATACTGTTGTTTTTTATTCACTCAGTCAGTCAGTCAGTCAGTCAGTCACACAGGTTAGGCTTATCGACCATTAAATGGGTATTAAACAAATTGACCAAAATAGGAGCCTATCAATGTTATCTCTCTTCTCAGATGCTGAACATGCAATATTACATTTTTTAAATGTAAGGGTGGTGGCAAAAACAACATACCAGTAGGATCATGCTAATAAAATAAATCCTTACAACATAAAAACACCAAATAACTTTTAGAGATGAACATAAGGCTGTTAATTAATTCATGCTGTAAACAAGTTCCAGGGTATTAACTGTAGAAATGTAAATATTAAATTAAAATCCTAAATTGTTGTAAAGAAATACTTAATGGAAAGGACCTATGTTCATCATTTTGGCCCAAGCAAAAATCTCTACAGTCTCCACAATATGCAGGGAAATGTATATATTAAGTGTACCTTTAAGGGGTCCCATCAAACCTTTAACAAAAGTATACTGTAGGATTACCTGTGTACATGTTACAGTACCAAGTTTCACATTAGTGTCATGCAAGAGAGTAGTGAGTTCTGCCATATTGAAGTATAAAATCAGCCCTTATAAAGAAGAGTTGAGAGGGGATGTCATGCTTTCATCTACAGAATCTACAATAGTAGGTCATGTGTGATAGAAAATATACTTCTTAAGGCAAATATTTCAGCAGTAAGTCCTTCATATTGCCATCGGTAGGCAAAATAATCGAATAACAAAAATGTTGATTAAGAAAAAAAGACATACCAGTTAGCTAACTTTAAATAATGTTCTTCAAAAGGCAATACAAATGTGTCTATCCATTTGCAATAAGAAGGGACAAGATAGGAAAACCTTCTCATTAGTGATCAAAATGTGCCACGTAGGAGCGTCTGTATAGTCCAGAAGTGTGTAAAGGACAAGTTTCCACTTTGCCAATCTCCTGTTGCATAATTCAGGAGTTGTTGGTGTCAGTGGTCGAGAGAGCCTCGTGGTCAGAGCGGTGACATGCAAAGAAAACACACACCGGCGCTGTCACTACAGACGGAGCTCAAAGAATATCTAGCAACTCCTACATCTCTTCAGAATTTATTCTGAATCGATGGTCTAATTCCTCCTCAAAGCAACTGATACTGACGTGTGACCGTAGGGCCACAGACTCTAAGGTCATGATAACAATACGTCTGCTGCCCATAAGTAGCAGATTGTTTTTGTACCCACTGATTGGTTGACATAATTCCCAACTTGATTAATTGTTCAGCTTTAAATATTATTTTCTTGTGCTGATCACTGATTCTTAAAAAGGGACTTCTGTTATGTCTACTATCTATATTATTTTACATTTCTTTTCCAAATGGATCACTCTTTGTTCCCCCTAGAAGATCTGAGGACAGTGCTTGGACTTGCTGTTCGTGCCATCTGTCCAGTCAGAGCAATGCAGGATGAAGAGATAGGGGGAGTAGGAGGTTGTCTATTTGGGAGGTGTAGGCTTCCAGCATGGCCACCAGAGTGATGGAGCCAACAATCCATGAGTAGGTGGAGTTTAGATTAATGCTCCATCAAAGATGAGAAACATCGCCACGGCGATGATCTGGGCGAACACAGATGTTGCGGTACCCTCCATGGTTTTCTTAGTGCCGGGCCAACGGATCTCCCCCATGGTGCTACCGAACACAGACGCCACGGTGTCTCCAACCCCCACAGCACCAGCACACTGCATAAGGCACCAGCCCGCCTGCCCCAGGAAGTACCCCCTTGGGGCGCATGGCCCGGGGAACAGCCATATGGGCAGGGACATGCCTATCAGCAGGTAAACGTGGGTCAGGATAAGAGGCCCAGAGTCCCCCGCATCCAGAAAACAGGTAAGCAGCTGCCTGAGCAGCTGACCCAGAGGCCTAATCCGAAAATAAGCACATACTCCAGGAACAAGAAAATTGCCAAGCAACCCACAGATGCCACGTGAAGCAGCTGCCTGTCATATATCAGTCCGGAACATATGTGGCCACTACAATCAGATGGAAGTACTTCCTGACAACAGTTGAGGCCTGGTGCTTTTGGACCCTGACTGGCGCTGATAGTTCTGGTGTAACACAACACAAGTGGCCACAAACAGCCCGAAAACCCAGTACCCCAGCAGACAAAGTCTTCTATCATTAACGTTTAAAGTCCAACAGCCACATGATGGGGTGCCGGCCGATGAACAGGGAGAGCCACGGCATGAGGATTCCCAGACCCAGAACGGCTGTCATCATGTGAAAGAAAAGTGATGACACCCAGGTCTCAGACTCCATGAAGCAGAAGAGCAGGGCAAAGAAAACACCCAGCAACAGCGAGCCCACCACTATGACCGGCAGGAAATAGTTCACTGGATCACCTTTCACATCTGTCAGGTTCAGGGAGCGCTTGATGAGCTGGTTGACGACGATGAAACTGATTCCACCAACAACGAGAAGCGCCTCTCCAGGTGTGAAGCAGCGTGGCAGCAGGTAAAGCACAATCAGGTGAGATAAACGAAGATCAACAGCACCTCTAAGACCTCGATGACCTCAGACACCGTCAGCGTCTGTTTTGTCGTGTAGAGAATAGCACTGCTGGCCAGGCCTGCGATCACACAAGTGTTGGGGGTACGGGTCTCGTGATGCCCAGCGCGATCAACGAGAGAAAACAGAGCCAGCATCATGCCTGTGATGGTGACCACCATGAAGAAGCGCTCAAAGTAGACATTCCCTGAGGCAGAGCATTTTCTTTCAGCACCAGGCCCAGTAAAGGCATCACCATGGAGCCCGGGACGATGCCGCTGTTCGCTGCAGGACGGAACTGGAAAACGGCACTTCCCGCCCGGAGCAGACGGTCCCATTTGTGTTGTACGTAAAAAGCCTGGATGAAGAGGGCTATGGTGCACCAGGAGTGCTGGTTCCAGACCACCATGTGGACGCACAGCAACACAGCTAGAACTACACAGGACTCCACGAACACGGGTTGGTCAGCATGGGCTGCAGGGTGGAGGCCCGCAGCGAGGGAGGAGGGTTGATGTGAACAGATGGTCTGCACCAATGAAGGCCTTCTCTTGTCACTTCCTCTGTAAGGCATACTTCATCATTGGCAGCCACTTATTACTTGCTAAGAATGTCTAAAAAAAAAAAAAAAAAAGAAGAAGAAATAAATCAGTTAAGTTACCCGTCAAGATGAAGAATGCAAGTTAACACAGAATAGAATTATAAAAAAAAGGCATTACTGAATCCAGTAGTGAGACTGGGTTCAATGACTCTGAGTCATCTTATCCCATCAGTGAACCTTGCTCATACTTAATCGGTTTCCTGTCATGAACCATGGCCACACTAAACAGTATGAAATCCACACGACTATTTAGCACATGACAGAGAGCCCAGGAGAAATCTCTCTACATCAGCTGCAACCTTTAATACTGTGGGGGATTGACTTTCTACTGGGCTGAATCAGCTGTGAAGGTTGTGTCACACATGGACATAAGAACATCTGACGGATACGGATATAAGAAGAAGAAAAAAACTCTCCCGTCATTTTGTTTCACCATGCTAATACAGTCCAGCGGGGACCAGCACCGACGTGGGAAACGCGTCCCCTCTGCAAAGATGCTGCACCTCGGCCAGCATCAAGCTAGCGGCGAAATGCAGCTATCATAACGAGACAGAGAGCAACACTGCAGGCGGAATGGAATACAATCCAGGTTGACGAAGACACGCATACGTACCACATAGGTGCAGTGTTATCTGGACGAAGGCGCGGTGTGAAGTCGATCGCTGCCGTCCTATTTGACAGATCCCCTTCCTTTGTCAGTTGTCGTTTCTCTCACACCCAGACGGAGGGGGCCATATTTGACAGCCGGATCACGTGGACAACCACGGAAATAACTCCTACATTTCCCACAATGCATCTGACTAGTGTATTTTTACTGTCCGGTAAACGGCCACTCTTTCATATGTATTTACATTTTTATTTCTTATGTTAAATAAACAATTAAGGTATTATGTCGTCAAGAAAGCGCATCGTTTTTTTTATCATCTACATTTACAAGCTTGTTCAGCATGAACATGAACCACACATTAATTAGGAGCATGCTTATAAAATAAGATAAGTTAAGATAATATAGACTTTAGTAATCCCACCCTGTGGGATATATACAAAAAAATATAACAAAACATACAAAAGTACTGTAAGAAATAAAAAAATAGAATAATTGTAATAATAATAAGATAATTTATACACTATAATACCTTATTATACACAGACAGGTAAGACATTATATTATATAACAGACTGTATAATACAATGTGTGGAACCTATTATTATGGGAAAAGAGTTGTAGAGGAAAAGGAAGAAGTTGCTGCTTTACGTTTTATTTAAAATGTGTTTATGTAAAAACAAGTAAAACATTTGAAAATAGACGGATATCAATTATTAGGCTATTGTTATTTTTTAAAGATTATTGACAATTGTTTTTCACAAAACATTTCGTACTCATAAAATACGTCATAAAGTGCAGTACAATATAATAAAGATTTATGAGTCATGACAGAAATGTGTAAAGAAAAAGAATGACGAGATTTACTTAATCGGGTAATTAATTGTTTTCATAGTGTAATTTAGTATAGTTTGTAATTACAGGTTTTTCAATGTGTCATAGTATTTGAACATATACAGTATGCTGATCTGTTTATTATAATGTAATTGTACTTTTCTCAAGAATTTCATTACTTTGGTTGAAAATCTGGCTTGAATAAAGATAAATTAATGACTTATTGTTAATTGTTGGAGGATTTATAACTGGTGAGTTTTATTTAAAAAAAATCATGTTCTCCAAGTAAATTTATCCTACCAAAAAACGAGTTATGACAGAATTTAGTGAATAATAGGCTCGTTCGAGATGAACTGCGCCTCGCCTGTAAAGTGGACGAGAGCAGGCGGGGGCAGCGGGGGGCGGTGACAAAAAGCTGCGGTAAAGTCGGACAGTTTCCAGCCGATTCCAGCCGCCTTCAGGCTGGACAGGAAGTGATGAAAACACTGTGGTGCGATTCCGATTTAATAAAATATAATCAGACCCTCATACCAGCTGGTACACAGTCTCCAGTTGTTTTAGTTATGACAGAGTAGCTGGCAAAGTGCTCTACATGCGACCTGTTGCTGATTTTAATGAACAACAGACTGGAGATGATCCGTGATGTGAACGGATTTAGTCTCTTTGACTTCTAAACTTAACTATCAGTCACACAACATGTGTTCTGGACAGAATAAGTCTTTAAATCAGACAAATAGCAATTAAAATCGCTCCGATTCAAAAACAATAAAAAGTTTATATAAAACGTCATCTGTTGTAAACCAATCAGGTGTTAAATCAGCTGAGAAGCCGGCGTTCCCAGCAGCAGCTCTGGGTCCGCCTGGCTCTTGCAGTCGGTAAAAAGCAACTGCGCCGCCTGCGTCTCAGAACTGCGGCCGCCTTGCTCTCGTGAGATTTCCGTTGCCCAACGTGTGCATGACGTCAGAGCAAGTCGGGATCAAGTCGGACACAAATCTAACCGGCATGCAACGGGCACCGATCGCGGTGATCGATTCTGCGCAGACTGGCTATCTCGAACGAGCCTAATTTGAAAACGCAGAAGTGCAGAACAGAATACCAGCGAAGAAGAATGTGCCCACGACGGCTATGACGACGCAGCACGCAACCAATCAGATGGCAGGAACGAAGATGGCGGAATCAGAGATTGAGCGTCAGGTAGGCAGAATGGCAACAAACTTTAGCTAATGTATACCTCGTTTAAATAGTTGTTGAGTATTTACCGACGAGTAAACATTTACAAAACATGTCTATTTATTAATCCCAATCGGCGGCAACATTTGTGTTTTGACAGTGTGTCTTTTGAGCTGTTGGCGCCACGCTAACTTAGCTTAGCAAGTGCTAGCAGTTGAACATTTGAAGGCTTTTTAGCAGCGCGGTGTGTTAGCACATGACAACAACAGCATGTCTGTGGAGCTCACTCGTAAACTAGAACTGGTTATTTAACTGGACAAAGAGCGGGCTCGTATTTCTAGTTAAAACGCCTAAGAATTGCTACAATAACGGCAATGGTTGGTTGTGACAAAGTAGAGAAGAGGCTAACGCTAGTGTTTGGCCAGATTGCAATGACAAAGTACGTTAGCTAACAGTTTTTTGAATGGAAAACATTTCCTTTGGCATTTGTTTGTAAACGCACCCACAACCTCTCTTCTGAAACTACCCCAGCCTTCGACTTATTGATAAATCAAATAAACACAGTTTATTAGTTTTTCTTTGCAGTCAGTTAAACTTAAAATGTGAGTGGTGTTTAAAATGCACCTTCAAAGTACATGGTTATATAGTGCAATATATTAACTGGACTGTAACACAAAAGACAGGATTATTAAAGGCTTCAAAGCTTGTGTCTGTATCCATTAGTTTCGTAGTTTTGCAGTGACACTGCATCAACCCTGAGAATTAAGCACTGTTAACCCGGTTGGTACATGGAACAACTTAGGAGTGGACGATATTAAAAAAGATATCATAGTATGTACTTTCATGTCGCAATACTGGTAAATCTAAATAGGGATGTATGTTTTTTTTTTTTTTTTTTATAGCAAAACTGTTTACCGAAACAATTTCCAGACAGAAATGTTTTTTTTTGGCGTATCCAGTTAATGTCTGACAGGTGACAATACTTGATCATAGTAGGGCTGTGCAAGTAACCAACTTTTTAATCGTGATTACGAGTTCAGCTCCTAATGATCACAATTAACGAATAATCGAGTAAAAAGTTATTTTGCACTATACGTTTTGCAAGTAGAATGCTTGTGTTCTGAATGGGAAAAGTATTTAGGGAAATTCTACTGGCATAGAAGTTCACTGTTTATTTGTTCAACTTTTTAAAAACGTTTTTCTGTGTTCAATAATTGCAACATTACATGTATGATTAATTTCCATAATTGAGCAGCCCTGGATCATAGATGTTAAAAGAAGAGCTTCTACAGTATACATGTTGTATGTAAGTCAGTAGACTAATGCATATTGCAGACTGTGAGATTGTCATATGGTCCAACCCCATGAAGATGAACTGATAGCTCCTTCCCTGTGTCATTTACATCAATGTATTGCTAAGATACATATACTGGTCATTCTCTTAGGAGCAGTCGAGAATATGGGACTATACTGCTGGGAAGATCTGCATTGCGAGAGCCGGTGTCTTCCTGCCACACGTCTTATGTACCATATATGCTAGTGTGTGCAGCTACTACAACAGTGTGGCGGTTGAGTCAGAGTTCATGATAGGCTTGTGTTGAAGGGGTTATATAGTCCATCAGTAATTTTATTCTTGCATGTATAAATAGTGGAATCATCTTTTTTGAGTGATTTTTCCCTCTTCTTCTAATGTAATGTTTGACGGAAACAGGCTCAGATAGAGGCAGAGCTGGACAGACACTGGGACAGACTGCATCAAGGACAACTTACTATAAGCCACCCAGGTATGTTAGGTTTTTGATCCTAACATCAATAACACTCTTCTCAACAACTGAAAGGCTAATGTTAGCATCACTTGTTCTAGCTCATCCTCTGCTGTGAAAGTGAAGGAGAACAAAGATGTTGCACAACCCTTAAAGGATTTTGGTCTGAGGATCAGTAAACTGTTGGTGAAGAAATTAAGATTTCTGTTTAACCTAACTATATGATTAAGTGGTTCCTTTGGTGGAGCATTCCATGATCATTTTATAATGATTTTATTCTTCAATAATATATAGGGTCTTGATGAGCGGCAGAGTGTGGAGCTTTGCAGTGCTACCTACAGAGGACTACAGAGGAACTCGTGATTCGCTAAAGGTGTCTGTTCCGCTTATTACATGTGGAATTTGTGTCTTGTCAGAAATCTTGGCGTGCTTGTATGCAGAATACAAAAAAGTAAATGTCAATTTTACAGAAATATTATAATTTATTTAGTATTTCCCTAGTCATTCATTTCAGTAATACTGTTTTGTATGGGGATTTAGGATTGCACTCACTTGGTATTGATAAGGTCACCATTCTTCATGAGGAACAAGAAACTCAAAGATTGTAAGAAGATGATATAATGAAAGATATTCAGATGGTGGCTAAACAGAGTCTTCCATACAGGTTGTTCTCAAGGATGAGCGACAAAGCCAAGCACTGCTGCTGAAGGTCAGTACAGAGATCTGCAGTCATTATACTTAATGTAAAGTTACACTTGATTCAGCATGATAGTTACCTGTTTATATTAATCCAATGAGTATTATGGTTTGTGGTTTCCAGGTAGCTGACTATTACTACGAGGAGCGCATGTGTCTGCTCAGATGTGTCCTGCTCTTGCTAACATACTTTCAGGATGAGCGACAGCCCTACAGGGTGAGTAGCAGCTGCATTTGGGTTCATCAGATAATTGAAGAAGACAGCTCCTCACACAGTTGCCCCGGAAATCTTTGTTGTTCTTCTGTAAATAACAACTCTGGGTGTGTTTGTTTTGTCCAGCCTGAGTACAGCAACTGTGTTAATAAACTGGAGAAGGATACTGGTGAGCAGGTACCAATCACAGTTTGAGAATCTCTTCAAAGCAGAAAGCCACAACATGGGAAACTCACGGAAACCTCATGGTGATTATTGGTTCATATGTTTGGTTCAGATCTGGTTGATACCATAATAATGTATATTGCAACCTAGAGCTAATTACCACATAATGCTCAAATTTCTTCTGTTTGACATGACGTCATAACTGATGGTGCCGTTTTTTCAATATTATTACTTCAAGACGGAGAGGCAGGTGTCACTATGGTTCCTGCAGTGTCTTAGGGAACAATCTCTGCTGCTGGAGATCATCTTCTGTATTACGCCTACTTTGAGATGAGCCCGTCAGACCTGCTGAGCTTCACCAAAATGTTCAAAGAACAAGGCTTTGGTTTGCGGCAGACAAACAGACACCTAGTAGACAAGAGCATGGACTCACTGGTTGACCGCATCGGGTAAGAGCAGCTCATAGCTTCCGTGTGTATGTGAAGTTCATATGTTTAAGTGAGCTGTCCGTTTGTGGTATGTGACTTCTAAGATGTACCTTTATGTGACATTTCTGTACTGCAATTTGTTGTCACTTATTGGCTGACATAAACGCAGAAACAATACGTCTGCAAAAAGCATTTAGGCCAATGTATCCAATACATTGCTTATTATCATTGTTGTCTTTAATTGCTCATATGTTTCTTTGCCTGCAGATATTGAGCTCTCTCATCCTGGTTGAGGGAATGGACATAGACTTCCTGCACAAGTGTGCCTAGAGACTGTACAGAGCAGCATCAGTTCTCCAGCGCTCCTGATGTCATCAAGGTTTGACCCCAGTCTCTAAATGGAGCAGTCATAAATATTTATAATTTCATCGTAGTGCAATGATACTCAACCAAACAGGTGGTGTTGTGTGTGTGTGGTGTGTGTGTGTGAACTGTTGCACCTAGAAAAAAACGTAAAGACTCCTGAACCTTTTTATATTTCCTTGTTTCTTCCAGGAGATGGATAAGTTGCTGCTAACATTGGTTGACATCCCTCATCCGGGCCGGTGCTGCTGCTGGGTCCTGCTGAGACCACTCTGCGACCAGACGAGTCCAGCCCTGTGGGTCAGGAGGATAGGCAACACTGCCTTGCAGCTGGGGGTGTTCAAGTATATTTCAACCATGCGGAAAGGCCTTGGGTCTCGGGAAAATGTAAGAGACATAGATACACACTTGGTCAAAACTAAAGTTCCTAAGAGGAGAAAAAGATCCATAGCTTTTAATTAAGTATGTTATTTATTTATATTTTTACACATACTAAAACCATTTAACAATTTTGACAACCTTTGCCTCTCTGCTGCTTCCTATTACCTTAAACTGCTTAAATGATACTTTTGTTACTGTAACTCTGAATAAAGTTACGGGAAGTAAAATGTCCTTCACAAGGTCTTAACCCACACTAATCACGGTTATAGACCACAGATTCAAATCTTATCCTTAGACTTCAGAGTGCTTCTGTTTTTGTCTACTAGGTAGTTAAATGTAATCACTGGGGGCCTCAGACCTAAACCAGCCTGTAATGACATGGCTAGAATGAAAACCACCTGGCAGTAGTTTATAGTCAGAACCTGAGCTAATTCAGACTTCAGTTTTTATAATCATAACCCTCAAGCTGTGGTTTATATCTGCAGTGCAGCCAGACATTGAAGTGAAGACAATGCACTGAGAAAATATAGTTTCTCAGCTTTGCTAATCTTTGTGTAACAAACCACCACATTTGTGCACCAAAAATATTTTGTCCTGTAAAATGTATGACACAGCAACACAAACATAAACATACCAGTAGGTGCCAATGTCTATCTCTGCTTGATATGTATTTGTACTGTACACGACTATATAACTTTTTATCTGTCATTCTTGGACTCTTCTCCTCTCAGTGTACAGCAAGCACAGCAAAGATGTGTATCTATGGTCTCCTTTCATTTGTGATCACTTCCTTTGAGAGAGAAAGCCTACAGGTATACATCTAGATTTACATGCATATAGAGTTCAACGTTCCTTACATTCATATGTGTAACTTGCCCTATCATAATGCACGCGACGATGACGGTGTGTGGCGCACAGTGCCCCACCTGATCGATGCGGCTGTGAGGTCCTCTCTGCTCCAAGTCTGGCTGAAGTCTTTTGGAACTGGTGAGAAAAAACAGAGGAGAAGGTAGAGATAACATTGGATAAAAACAAAAAATATGTCAACTGTTGATAATCTGTTCTGGTTTAATCCAGACCCAACATGGGATTGGGAATGATCCTGGACAGTGCAGTCGGGATGTTCCCCACAAGATCGGCCCACTGTTACAGCTCCTAACTGCACTTCTGTCAAACAAGTCGACTGTAAAAAGGTAGCTTCACTTGTGCACAGACATATACACACCACTAAAACGTTTGACTCTACTTTTCACTCACCTTTTACCTCTATGGGACAGGTATACAACTTTTGGAATAAGATGTCATTCTACACGAAAGTTTACAAACATAAGCCCAATGATGTCATCTCCAGGATGATGAGACACTGTGGAGGAGACAAACACCAAAACTCCTCTACCCTCTTGGTATTTATCTGTTGTTACTCCGATATTTAAATACACATACTGACATCATTTAGTGTGCCTTAGCGTGTCAAGGACTGGTGAATTTTTGATGCTCATTTGTATAGGCATAAATAAAGAAGATGCGGTTTCTCTTGTGTGACGTAGCTCCACTTAACTTTCATCTCACCCATCGGCACAGGGCAGACAAAACTGTGGATGCCACAAGGTGCTGGGCCAGGTGATGATAGGGGGCGAGCAGGGCTACGTGGTTCGCTGGAGCACTCCTATAGCTCCTGGACTCTTTTCACCTGTGAGGTGGAGATGCTGCTCCATGTGTTTCAACTGCAGGTACACAGCTTAGCGTTCATATGTTCTCACAAAACTTATTGTTAAGTGCTTCAAAGGACAAGGCTGTGGTACTCTATCATTTTGTAGGATCAATCAATTGTTGGTTTTGGTCTTTCATGTTGTTAACAGAAAGAAAAGTATAGAATATCACCAGTTTTATCCTTTTTAAAGGTCCAGGACATGGTGCTCTTTGGATGTTGTTTTATATATAGACCTTAATGGTCCATAAACCATATCTGAAGTCTCTTTCCAAAAATTCAGCCTTGGTGCAGAATTACAGCCGCTAGAGCCAGTCCCACAATGAGCTTTCCTTAGTATGAGATTTTGAGGAGGAGAGATGGGGGGGCAATGTGGAGGGAGGGGGTTCGGCCTTGACCAACTGCCACTTTGCACGTTTGAAAAGCTAGTGATGTGTGTCTCTTCATGGGTGGGCCAAATTCTCCGGGCGGGCAAAGAAAGGGGATGTAACCTTGCCCCTTATGACCTCATTAGGAGCAAGATTCCAGATCGGCCCATCTGAGCTTTCATTTCTCAAAGGCAGAGCAGGATACCAGGGCTGTTTACACCTATTGCAATTCTAGCCGCTGGGGGGAACGTTCAATGTTAAAAAACCTCATAAGGGAAATTTTCAGGCTTTTAACTTCCATAAATCGGGGAGCTAAGTTACACAATGTTGCAGTATCTGATGGTTTATTATTTAAAAAATAATGATTCCTGATTCTTTGTTTCAGCATAATTCATTTATTGTGCCTTTCTTCTGCTAGATGTTATAGCTCACTGTGCACGTGTGAAGCCCATCCTGGATCTCGTCCATAAGATCATAAGCACGGACTGGACGGTTGTCGGATTGTCTGTTGCCTCTCACTTCACGCATCTACATGTTGCTGCAAAGGGTAAACTCACTTTAAGAGAACACTCATCAAACCTTTAATTGTTTTTATTTCGTACTTCCTATTTGAAACGGTCTTGATTAGAAAACCTAGACTGATTTGTCTTCTCATTTGTGATTAACGGTCTTGTTAGGTTAACGTCATTATCAACCCCCCAGTGGACGTGATCGCCTCCTGTGTGAACTGCCTCACTGTACTGGCAGCAAGGATGCCTGGGACGGTGGGTGTGCTGGGCACTTCTAGTGGGAACAGGCGGTTAAAAAAAGGATTTAAAGTCATTTCTTGAATCCTCTTCACACACCTTCATCAATTATGTTTTAAATCTTAGGTATGGTCCAGTCTGCACCACACAGGTTTCCTCCCTTTGCCTCCAACCTTTGACCAACATGGCTCAAGTGTGAGGTGTGTCTGCTGCTTAATGTTTTAATATGACTAGCAAATATCAGACTTTTAATTGTTTGGGAGAAGTAAAAAGTATTGAACAAAACTTTGTTGTTTTTTAGTGCTGAAGGAATGAAGGCAGGTAACTACGGCAACCTGTGGTTCAGATAGAGCAGCCCAGGGGGGAGTATGCTGTGACCATCGCTTTCCTCGTCTCGTTACAACCCTGGTCAAAGTAAACAGTCAAAGTTTTTTTTTTTAACCAATGAGATGTTTCTGGCCAACAGGCAGCTTAACAGTGTTTTTTTATATATATTATATATATACACACACACACACACACACACACCACACACACCCACACAGTTTAAAATACAAAGTAGTGTCCAATGCCATGATGTACATCATATATCTCATCTCTTCTCCCTGTTGGTTAATTTCAGGGTCAGCTTGGCCAGCAACAGAACAAGGGCCTGATCCGTGCGTTGTTCGTTTTACAAGGAGATGCTGCCTCGTAACAAAGTGGCGGTACAACACCTATGGAGTCAGGGAGAGGATAGGTAAGGAGGATGTCTGAAATGACAGTTTGTAGCAAGTTTTTTTTCTTCCAGACTGGAAAAACTGAATAAACACCAGCTGCTCTGTGTTTCTGCAGGCGTTATTTTGGAGCGATCCATGCTATTCTCAATCTAAGTCCAGAGGGAGAGGACCAGGGCAGGTAAGAGAAGTCTGCTGAGTGTTTTAACTCTATTACCGGCACATTGTTCTGTAAATTAGTCAAGTGAACGTTTGAAAGGGGTTATGGATTAATAATAATGGATATTCGATTCTATAATCTGTACTTTACAGTTAAATACTGTTTGAATTTTTTTTTAGCTTCACATTAATATATACACCTGGGCTGGAGGTCCCAATGTAGGTATTAATGATGCTTTGTTAATTAATGTAACATTTTGAATTTGACAGTTTATATTGACCTTTTTTAAAAGATAGCCCAGCTCAATGTCCACAACTTGCTTATATTAAAATGTTAATCTTAATCTTATCTATTAGTTTATTAATCCATTAGTTGATCAACAACAATTATTATCATACCTTTTAATAAC